>NC_080385.1:83296091-83596091 GCF_014773155.1 Arachis stenosperma | reverse complement strand
TCTGATTCCTCTCCTGTAATGTGGTTCTGGAACTTAGGGAGATGGCATTAATACCACCCTTTGGGTTGGGTAATGATTGAGAGGGGAGTCCACCAGAACTTGAGGACTGATTTTTGGAGTTATTCATTGATCCAATCTGTGAGACAAGGGCTTGCAAAGTAGAATTCAAACCATTCAAAGTAAAAGTAAGGTTGTTTTCCATGGCCTGTTACCTCCGATCAATGGATTGGAGTAATTCATCACTAGGAGATGAAGAGGGATAAGTGATCTGAGAGGTCTGCTGATATGCTTGAGACTATCTTAAATGAGGTGCTCTGTAGGACTGATTCTGATTCTGCTGCCTGAAATTGTTATTGTTATTCCACCTCTGATTTCCATTGTTATCTCTGCCTCTTCTGTTATGATTATCTCTCCAACTCTGATTAGAATTATCTCTCCAGCCTTGGTTAGAAGTATCCTGCCATCCTTGGTTGTAGTTGCCACCTTGATTGTACCCTTGATTGGGGCGGTCATAAAAGTTATGAGTGGCCGCTACAGTGTTGTCTTCTTGTTGGAGTTACGGATATTCATCGGTATAGTGACTATAATCTACACAAACTCCGCACACTCTTTGTGGAACCAACTGCTGGCTGTGCTGTGGTGGAGAGGGCTGAACTTGCTGAGGTTGTTGTTGATTCAGTTGCATCTGCTTCAGCAAGTTAGTCATTTCACATAAGCTCTGGGCTATAGCAGTAGTCTCTTTATTAGTGGATACTCCGCAATAGCTCTTAACCGACTTTGTCTCTGCCTTTGATTCTTAGTAGAGTCAGCTAAGTCTCTAATCAATTGCCATGCTTCTTCCGTATTCTTGTACTTTTTCATAGAACCATTGCAAGCACCTTCCAGTGTGGTCCTATCTTGAGATCTCAAACCCTGTGTAAAGTAACCGAGCAAAACTATCTTGTCAATCATATGATGGGGACATGCATCTTGAAGTGTATTGAAGCGTTCCAAGTATTCATAGAGGGTCTCAAATTCATCTTGAACAATTATAGACATGTCCTTCCTCAGCTTATCGGCAACTTCAGCTGGAAAGAATTTATCCAAAAATTCTCTCCTAAGTGTATCCCAGTTGGAAACAGTTTCTCCGGGTTGAGTGTAGTACCACTCTCTTGCCTTTCCCTCCAGAGAAAATAGGAAGGCTTTCAGTAGAATAGAGATTTCATCAGTGCCATCACGCTTAACAATAGAACAAGCGGTCTGGAAATCCCTAAGATGCTTGATAGGCTCTTGAGCAGGTAAGCCATGAAATTTGGGCATCAAGTTGAGTAGTGAAGACTTTATTTCAAAATCTACTGCTACTGCTAGGTGGTATGCCTGGAATGGTTGGAGCGTAAAATCAGGGGCTCCTTCCTCCTGGACAGTGACTCTTCTGGGCACTGCCAGTTCATAGTGATAGAATGAAAAGAAGAAAAAAAAAATTGCAATAAAAATAAATACCAATCAATAAATTAACACACTGTTGCAACTCCCCGGCAACGGCGCCAAAAATTGATGCGGCGGAAATTAGTGAATTAAAAATTATTAAAATGTGTACGTTGCAAGTATAGTTCTTAACTCACCAAAAATCCACTTATCAATTTAGAAAGATGTCACAGAAATTTAAAATTGAAATACTGGGAGTATGAATCCCAGGTCGTCTCCCAACGAGTTGTAGAAAAGTGTGTTATTTTTATTAATCAGATGTTTTCAAAAAAGGTTTGAGTTGAGTAAATGGGAAATTAAATTGGAGAATTTGAATAATAATAAAAAAGGCCTTGACTGGGAGTTAATTAGTTGGAAGTCCCGCTATTGTTGGATTACTCTCTAGATTAATTGATAATTAGAGGTTATCCTATTTAGTTATCTCTTACTAGGTAAGGGAAAGTCAAACAAGTTGGGATGCTATGCCCGTTCACAAGTTGCAACCCACTTAATTAAAAGGGATTGGTATTAGTGACTGGAGGGCAAGCCAACAATAACCCAACTACAATATTTCTTTCAAGCCTTCCAACTCAAGGGTTCCTTTCAATCAACTCCACATCAAGTTAGGGAACTACTCACTCATTGTGGATGTAAAATTCATAACATAAGAAAAGAAATTAAGGAAAGACATTGTAAATAAAAATAAAAGTAATCCTTGTATTAATTAATCCTAAAAATATTCCAATGGTAAAATTAAGCAAAGCAAAGGACATGGAAGAGTAAAGCCAAGTAAAGAAAATGAACTAGAATGACGAAGTCTTGATGAGGTAATAACTCTTCTCAGTATCCCAATGCAAAAAGTGGTAGAAAAATCAAATCCTAAAAACTATGAATGTCTAGAGAGAAAAACCTAGAGGAGGAGTAAAAACTAGATCTAAAACTAAAACTATGTAGAATGAATGTTGTCTCTGGTTTCTGCATGTTCTCTGTCTCTAGTCTGCTGTTCTGGGCCGAGAACTGGGTCAAAATAGGGCCCAAAATCGCCCCCAGCGGAATCTACAGATTATGCAGATCGCGCACGTCACGCGATCGCGTCGTCCATGTGAACGCATGATTCGCGTTTTTCCCTGCCACGTGTTCGCGTCGTCCACGCCTCCGCGTCACTTGTGCTTTTCCATTCCGTACAGTCGCGTGAGACATGCGGCCGCGCCACTGCGATTTCTCCTTTTTTGCGCGAACACGTGAGCCATGCGACCGCGTCACTTCTCGCTGGTTATCTCCTCAATTTCTTGTGTTCCTTCCATTTTTGCTAGCTTCCTTTCTAATCTCCAACTCATCCATGCCCTATAGAGCCTGAAACACTTAACACACAGATCACGACATTGAATGGGATAAAGGAGAACTAAAATGCATAATTAAAAAGTCTCTAGGAAGCAGTTGTCAACCATGTAATAATTTTAGGAAGGAAATATAAATGCATGCTAAATTAATGAATAAGTGGGTAAGGATCATGATAAAACCACAAAATTAAACACAATATAAACCATAAAATAGTGGTTTATCAACCTCCCCACACTTAAACATTAGCATGTAGAAACTCATGCAATGCAATGTAACCTATATATATGAATGCAACTATATGATCCTTGCCCACGTGATCAAAAGTAAATAAGCTCTTCAAAATAATTACAAATCAAATTCCACTAATTCTATCATTATACAGTAAGACAGATAAAAGTGCAAGAAGATAGCTCATGAAAGCGGGGAACATGGAAATTCAAGCATTGAACACTCACTGATGATGTATGTACGCTCTAATCTCTCTAGTGTATAGGGTAATCACTCTATCCTTCTCTAATTATGCTCTCTAACTTTTGTTTTTCTCCTAACCAATCAACAACAGTTAATATGCCAATGCAAACATCATGAGGTCTTTTTAAGGTTGTAATGGGGCCAAGGTAAGGATAGGGATATATATATGGTTAAGTGAGCTTATAAATTGAATATTTAATTAACCCAGCTTTAACCCAACCTATATATTTTATATAACTTTAGAATTCATACCTAGCTACCCACAATTCCTTTTTACATTTCATACTCATGTATCAATTTTATCATATGTGCATTGATCTTTGAATTTTTAATTTAACATTGGGGTAATTTTGCTCCCTTATTTATTTATTGATGATTTTTTTTAATAGACATAAAAAAAAAACATAACTTATCAATGCACATAGATTTTTAATTCTTATAGTTTCACATGAGTAGGTATCCAAATTCCCATTGTATTATCATGACACATTCCCTTAATAACTTTAGTTCCCACAAATTCCCATACTTAACTAGCATACACAATTCTATCTTAAGCTAACCAAAGATTCAATTTGGGATATACAATTGTTTTTTCGCTTAAGGCTAGTAATGTGGTAAAATATAGAACAAATGGGATTTAAAGGCTCAAAGTGGTTAACAAAGGTAATTAAAAAGGGTAGGCTTAATTTGGATAAGTGAATTTAAACAAATAATGGCATCAATCACATGCAAGCATATAAACATAATAAATATTGGACATATGGGATGAAACAAAATATAGATTACAATCATAGAGAAGTAAACACACAAGAATAAAATAATTATGGTTAAATAATGTAACCATGCATAAAGGCTCAAATTTTCACAGGTGGTGTGTTCTTTAGCTCAAAAATCATGTTCCAAATACAACTTCAAGCAATTTCAACATAAGAGTTTTGATTAAAATTAGTGAAATTTTGTTCCAAACATAGCTTTTCAGAGGAAACTTATTGTCTTTTCAATCAAGTAGAACATGCATGCAACTAACCTATTCTATAAAAGAAAGAAAATCTAACTAAAATATCCTAATTTATTGGTGCTAGGGAAGAGAAATTACCTCCGAAAGTCAGGTACTGACCGACCTCCCTACACTTTAGGCTTTGCACTGTCCTCGGTGCCATCTGTCAGGAACAAGGGTGGGCTGCTGGCAGTGTCTCCACAGTCGGGGCCGTCATGGCTCCCTGTGCTGGTGAAGGAAGTGGAGTCCGGGGTGTCCGAGTCCCTGCAATCTCCTCTAAGCAGCTCCCTGAGGTGTTTAAATCGGCGTTGGTTACGGCGCTCTCGGAGCTTTGCTTTCTTTTCATGTTGGTCCAACCGCTTTAGTATCTGGTGCAATAGCGGACTAGTAGATGGTGGAGGAGGTGTGGCATCCTCTGTGGACTGGCTGGTAGTGGCAAGCTGTGGCCTGAGATATTTCCCGTTAGGGACATATTGATCATCCCGTGGAAGAATGGCTTTGGTGTCTCCAGCTCTGTAGGATACTCCGGCTACTGAGATAAGATCAGAGACCAATGCGGGGAAAGGTAGGTTGCCCGTGATCTGCACATGTTCCATAGCATGCCGGATATGTCTTGGTAAATTAAGAGGCTGGTCTGTGAGGATGCACCATAGTAGAACGGCCATGTCTGCGGTGAAGGAGGATTCATGAGTGCTCGGGAAGACGTAATGGGACATAATCTGTGCCCATACGTGCACCTCCAAGGTAAGTAGAGAAGCCGAGATTCCCTTAGGACGCGAACGATGGTATCCAAAGATCCATTTACATCCAGGGCGAGCAATAACTCTGAGAACAACGTCCCAGTCAAAAGTGTATGCCTGGCGCTTGGTTGTGGCTTTCTGAAAGGCATCCAATCCTTCTGGAGCAGGTGGGAGATCTAAGTCTTGCTGTATGGCCTATTCTGTAATGGGGATTTGCTTCTGGCGTAAATAGACGGACTGCAGAGTCGGCAGGTGGAAGTTGGAGTAGAACTCAACGACCCAAGAAAGATTAACCTGTCATGGCTGTCGCAGTAAGAATCCCCAGTGTCTTTGGCGATTTGTGGCTCAACAAATTCAGCGATACGAGGCGGAAGGATAAGAAGGTGTTCATTGTTGTAATTTCGAGCTGCCAGGATGGGGAACATCTGCTCACAGTAGTGATTTGGGAATCGTGCAGCATCCTTGGCTGGGAAGGCTCGTTCCTTTTCATCAACCTTGATAATCCGTTTAATTCTCTTTGTTGAGGGCTTGACTGCAGTTGAAGAAGGTTCTGCCACTAATGCTCTCTTCGTTCCTTTCCTTGCTGTGGGTTTAGGATAGCTTTCTCTTTGCCTTTCTTGGTGGCCATTCTGAAAAAGGGAAGAGAAAGTAAGTTAAATCCAAAGAATTAAAGCAAGGAAGGGAATGGAGTGAGTGATAGTCAGTGCACAGTAAAGATGAATGAAATAAACACATGGTCATGACAACATGTGAAAAGATCATTAAATAAAATAGGATAGGTGCAATAAAGGGTAAGTAGATGCAAGATGATTATTGGCATGCTGGCAAGGGCATGAGTAGCATAGGGCAAGCATCACTTCGTAACAAACTACCACGTTTGTATTGGCAATTAAATTTGATTAATAAAATAGTAAAGGGAATTTGTGAAAAAAAAACATGCATTGAATGGTAAAATAGAATAATGTAGAAAGGTGCATGATGCCATATGGGCTTTTTCACAAACACATAGAATGCATGGTAAATAAGGCATAGAAAGTATTAAAGTAAACATGCAAGCAACCCTTTTAAGAAAATAATATATAACTGCCAAACAATTTGCAACAATCCACAAGCATATAATGAGGAATGATGACTCAAAAAAATTTCTAGCACCATGTAAAAAGGAAAGAAGAAGAAAGAAAATATGGATAATGAAAAGAAAAAGAAGGGAGAAGGAAGAAATAAGGAGGGAAAAGAAAAATTAGGATTTGGAGGAGATAAAGATAAGATATTTTGGCTATTTTGGTGGAGCTGTGCAGCGCAAGCGACGCGGCCGCGTGGGGCACGCGTTCGCGTGATTGCGCTTTAATTTAGTTGACGCGGTCGCATGGGTCACGCGGTCGCGTGACCCATATTATGCTTCTGGTGCGAGTGCAGCCTGGCGCCTGCACAACTCTCTGTTCAAATTGAAACTTTTGCCAAATTTGGGGTGATGCGATCGCGTGGAGCATACGATTGCGTGAGTGGGCTTCAGAAGGGATGACGCGGGCGTGTTAGTGACGCGATCGCGTGCTAAGGATGGTGCGTCCAGCACCATTCCAACACCACTCTTGCACAATATATCGTTGTGCACCCCTTTTTACGTCGAAAATCAGGGCACGCGGCCGTGTGGGGCACACGGTCGCGTGGGAGGCCAGGAATCCCATGTGACGCGGACGCATCAGCGACGCGGTCGCGTGGGACAATTTGTGCCATTGGCATGCCTCTAGCCATGCTCCAGCGAAACTCTCAGTTCGTTTTTTATTTTCTCACCTCTCCTTGCGACGCGGACACCATTTTGATGAAAGAACTTTTGCGTGGTCTAGATATCAGAATAAATTCCCGTTGCAAGTATAGCTTCTAAACCAACAAAAGTCCTTTCATACAAACGTTTTGGTTGTCACAAGTAACAAACCCCTAAATAAATTGATAACCGAAGTATTTAAACCTCGGGTCGTCTTCTCAAGGAATTGTAGGGAAGTTTGTTCTTATTATCAGTTATGGAGATTGTAAATTTGGGGTTTCAAGAATGAGGAGTGAATATGGCAATTAATTTAAATAGCAATTAGAATAAATAAATACTGTAAAGCAAACTTTTGGCAAGGTATGAGAAATTGGAAGTCCATACTTTGTTATTCTTAGCAATAATAATGAAAGTTGAATCTTAATTCCACTTAGTTAACCTTTGCTAAAACAAAGGAAAGTCAAGGGACTAATTAGTTAGACCTTCGAATCCTATTTATTTCCTAAGAAAAGGTTGGGATTATTGAAGTTCAGTTCAATTAGCAAAGATAACAGTTATCAATTATCTTGAGCTAAGATAACTCCTGAGTTACTGATTTCTTAACCAGGACCAAAAGGAAGGAAATTAAATCTACTTGAATAAAAGCGTCTTCAGATTGGAAAGAATCAATGGCATAAGTAAAGAAAGCAATATTAAACTGAAATACCTCAAATATCATTAAATAAGAAAATCATCATGAAAGTGGCATAGGCCAAATAGGCAACATAACTAATACAAGCAAGCATTCAAATGTCTGAAAATAAGAAATAACATAGAGGGAAAGAACATTGAACCTGGGATTGAGAGTCACTCCTAAAACTAAGAGAAGTCCTAAATCCTAAATCCTAATCCTAAAGAGAGAGAGGAGAGAACCTCTCTCCAAACTAGATCTAAATCATCGAAAGTAACTAAAAATGTCTCGACCCTTTGAATGGATGCATTCCCTCACTTCATAACCTCTGGTTTATGGCTTCTAGACTTGGATTTGGGCCAAAAAGGGCTTCAGAATCCGCTATGAGCGTTTTCTAGAATTTCTGGTGCGTGGTCTCTGTCACGCGTTCGCGTGGGTCACGCGGTCGCGTCAATTGGAGTTTTCCTTATCGCGCGGTTGCGTCAGTCATGCGGCCGCGCCATAGGCGTTCTTCGTTAGGCGCACAGTTGCGTTAGCCATGCGGCCGCGTCGCTACCTCTTCGCGCTTGGCATGCGGCCGTGTCGTCCATGCGGTCGTGTGGATGCCATTTTCTCCAAAACTCCGTTTTATGCTTTCCTTCCATTTTTATTATGTTTCCTTTTCCATCCTTTAAGTCATTCCTGCCTTAGAAGATCTGAAACTACTCAACACACTAATCATGGCATCGAATGGAAATAAAGGTAATTAAAATAATTAATTTTAAAGCATAGAAAACATGTTTTTCACATACATCACATAATAAGGAAGGGAAAGTAAAACTATGCAATTAATATGAATAAGTGGGTGAAAGATTGAATAAATCACTCAAACTAAGCACAAAATATATCACAAAATATGGATTTATCAGAACACTACCTAAAAAGTTGTTGGTATAGAACTAAAAAGCCCGGACAGTAAAGACAAATAGGTCGGCACCCAAAAAGGCATAACCTAAAGGGACGAATACGACCTCAGCAAAAACAAAAGTAACAAGTCAGAAAGCTTGAAGAACAACTTAAAGGCTCAAAAACGTGTGCTAAAAGGAACACAACTCTGCCCAAAAAGCCATGATTCCAAGACAAGGCTAGCAAAATCGTTTGAAACTAAAAAAGGTTCTATGCAAAGAACACTAGAAAGGTGTCGGACAATCTACTAACACCAAACTTCAAGGATAAACTTCACCAAAAGCAAAGGTTTGACAAGAACACAAAGCGGGGATGATCCAAAGAGGTCAGACAGAAAGGTACTAACTCTCTATAAAGATCTACAAAGGTTGCAAAAGTATGATCAAACAAATCAGAAAAAGCATACCCATCAAGGTAAAACATTAAAGACTCAAAAGGCCACCTAAAAGGTAGCCTCAGAGTATAAAAGTTTTTTGTTTTTCCAAAATGAAGTTGCATAGAAGCAACTAAAGTGTCAAGAGCCAACCATATAAAAGGTTACAAACAATTAAAGTTTAAAAGTTAAAAATAACATATAGATCATAAGGGGTTCAAAGTCTCCCAGATAGCAGCATCTGTGGCAGAAGGAAAAGGAATGGACTTCAAAGGGGTCGCATCCACAGTCCCATCCTCCCGGTTCAGAATTTGAATATCAGGATCAGACTCGGGGCGACCGACCTCAACTGAAGGAGTGGAAGAAGTCGAGGCGGCAGTAGCTTTGATCGGCGATGCAGGAGTAAGACCTTCATCTTCATCTTCTGGGGCAGGCACGATCTTGCCGTCCTCCACTACGTTATCCATATTGAAGAGAGCCAGGTCAAGCACAGGGGCAAGAACTCAGATTTGAGCCTTCAAATTCTCATAGGCATCAGTTACATAGACCACCAGATGACTTTGCAGTTCGGCATAGTCGGCCTGGGCAGACTAGATCCTCTCCCTTGCCTCCAACGGCTCGCCATAAGTGCGAGTATAGCTCTCTTTATACTTCTTTGCCGCTTCCTCGGCCAGGTTTGCAGCAGCCTCAGCTGCAGTAGCCCGGGACTTCTCCCTCTCCACATCCAGCTCCAACTTTACCACTTTAGCGTCAAGCTCATCCTTCAAACCCTTGATTCTATTGAATTCGGACTTGGCATCCTTCATAAAGGCTTTAGTCGCATGGACCGGAGAATCATGGACCGTATGAAACAAAGCCGCACCCATACTGGTGACGAAATCCAAGTGATGAAGGATGGAATCATCATCGATTAGAAGATGACCATAAGGAGTAATGTGATTGTCAACAAACCCTACGGCGTCAAAGTCATAGGTATTCAAGTCATAAGGGCTAACAGTCTTTTGCTTTTTTGGAGGAGGACCTGTAGTAGGAGAAAAGGCAGCACCAGAAGTCGGCTAAAGAGGATCAGAAGAAACCCCATGAACTTGAGGAGTGGGAATCACCCTCCTCGGCCCAGAAGTATCCGAGGTCGGCTTCTTCGGAGGAACTTGAGAAGTTCCTTCTCCAGAGGCCTTCGGCAAGATGTTTTGGGCTGCTGTTGCTTTCTTAGCCCTACGAAAGTGTTTCATGGAGTCCGTAGATTTCACCATCTCTGCAAACAGAAACCAAGAAAAGTCACAAACAGAAAAAGGCAAAATTCAACCACAAAGTAAAACTGTAGAAACGAAGTCCACCACTACCCAGTTCAGCACGAAGAAGGGAAGGATCTCCTAGAAACTTCTTCGTGTCGAGATGAGGGGGCTCACCACAGTTCTCCACTAATACATTCACAAAGGCTTGTTCGACCACATCCAGACTCTCCCAAGAATACTTAGTCACTACTACATTTTCTTGCCAACATAAAGGGAAGGCGGGCTCATTGTTCTCATCCAAGAAAAAAGGGTGAACACCCTCAATAGCTCGAATCTTGAAATTGTAATTCTTAAAGTCCCTAAAGGACTCATTATACATAGAAAAACTTTCTTCCCTTGAGTAGCTCAAAAAGAAATCCAAGAAGCTTTCTTCTTAGCTATCCTAGGCTTTGTCAACATAAAGAGATGCAAAAAGAGATTTATGGTAGGGCGCACACCCAATTCCTGACACAGCAGTTGGAAGATCTTTACGAAACCCCATGAGTTCAAATGGAGCTGAGAAGGGGCTACATTGCAAGAACACAAAAGCTCGGTCTCGAAAGTGGTGAAAGGGATGGTGATATTCAACTGACTAAAAAAGTAGTCATAAGCATAGAAAAAGGGCCGTTCCCCCTGAGTCAAAGAAGGGAAACTAACTTTCTCCTTAGGGTCAAGGGACACTAACTCATACTTCTTCTCCTCGTCCCTATCATTACAAATCCTATGGAACCTCCTATGTCTCACACAGTATTTAGGGTCAGCTACAGTCACACACATGAGAACTATCGAATCCAGCCAATCGGCCATACCAGCAGGAACTTTCGAGGACATTTCAACAATATTTTTGCGGGAAGACATACGACAATGATAAACCCCGTTTGTAGGGTTTATCCTATGTTGAATTTAGAGCATTTTGTTAACCTTTTCTCACATTTATTCAATAAAATAGCATAGTTTCATGATTGTCTCCCAATTTTTGCTTAAATGTGAAAACATGCTTTTAGACCCTTGATTTGATAATTTTAATCTTCCTTTGATTCCACTAGATGCCTTGATGTGTTTGCTAGTGATTTCAGATTGAAAAGGGCTAGGAACAGATCAAAGGAGTGAAGAAAAAGCATGCGAGTGAAAAAATCATGAATAGCCAAAGATTTGGGATACGTCCATGGACGCGCGTGCACACTAGACGCATACGCACAGATTGCAAAAACCCCATGGACGCGTACGCGTGCTGTACGCGTATGCGTCGGTGCTGGCACGTGATTTTTAAGTGAAATCATGCCCAGTGAATTCACAGAGGCTCTGGGGCCCATTTTGGAACCAACTTTGGCGCCAAAATGCTTAAAAGAACTAAGGCTTGAAAGGAAAAAGGGGGATTCTATCATTTTAAACACAATTAGGACTTTAGATCTAGTTGGAGAGTTAGTTTCGAGAGAGAGAAGCTCTCTCTTCTCTCTAGAATTAGGATTAGGTTTAGATTAGAATTTTTTAGATCTAGGCTTTAATCTTTGCTTTCATCTACTTCTACTTTTCAATTCTATGTTGCTACATCTTGTTCTTCTATTCTCTTGTTGTAATTTCCTCTATTTTGCTTCCATACTTTGTAGTTGATCTACTCTTGTTCCTTCTATTTTCTTTTAATCCGATTTGAGGTAATTCATGTTAATTGTGTTTTCCTTGATTGCTGTTGTTAATTCATCGCAATTAATTGTTGTTAGATTTCATTCTTGTTGTCAATTTACTATGCTTTCCTTTTATGCCTTCCAAGTGTTTGATAAAATGCTTGGAAGGATGTTATAGTAGACTTTTATAATCTTCGCTTGGGAAGGTAACTTGGGAATTCTTGAGTTGCTAATATCCATGTAATTGATGATTTATAGCCATTGACTCCAGCTCTCATTAATTCAATTAGTGAATAGTTAGGATCTATAGACTTGGATTGATATAGTTCATTTGACCTTCCTTTACTGGTTAGAGGATGATTTAATGGGATTGATCCTTACAGTTGTCATGTTGTGATTAGTGATATAGCCAAGACCGTTTTATCATTTGATTTTCATCACCATTTACTTTTCATGTTTCTTATCCAACACCCGCAAAATATACAACTCATAACCAATAACAAGAACACTACCCTGCAATTCCTTTGAGAAGACGACCCGAGGTTTAAATACTTCGGTTATTAGGATTATAAGGGGTTTGTACTTGTGACAAACAAATTTTTGTTTGAAAGGATTATTGTTGGTTTAGAAACTATACTTGCAACGAGATTTCATTAGTGAAATTCTATACCACAAAAAAAATCCAATCATCAAAATGGTGCCGTTGCCGGCGAGTTGCAATTGTGTGCCTTGTTATTGGTTATTGTATATATGTGAATATTGTGAATATGTGTGACTTTTGTTTGTTTGTTAGCTTTTATTAGCCTTAGCACTTTAGTAGTTTTGTTTTTTGTTTCCACTATGAATTCTCACCCCTTTAGCTATGAGTTTGGTCCTAATTGTGTAGTAGGAAATGTGAACTTCAATGATAACATGTACCAAGGATGGAACCACCAATGATGGGAGAAGCCTCAAGGAATTGATCACTCCTCTTGGCAACAACCTCCTCCGGACGCTTATAGGTATAACTCCCATCCTAATGCATGTCAATCCAATGGATATGGTGAATCTTTTCATCATAATCAAGCACCACCACCATATGCCTATGAACCTTACCTTCAACATGATCCTCAACCACACTCACAATCCCCTTTCTACCAACAACCTCCCTATGACCCTTATCCATCATATAACCAATCACCCATGCCACATCCTTGTGACCATTACGAGCAAGAACCTTTAGAACCACCACAACTCTACCATGATTACTATCAAGGACCACCTCAATATACACCATCTCCATACCCGTACCAAGAAGAACCACCTTCCTACTATGAACCCTTTCTCCAAAATGACGAACCCTCCTATCCACCCCAAGTCCCAATGGACAATTCTCTCACTTTGCTACTTCGAGGGCAAGAGGCCATGCAGAGGAATGCACTAGAGTTTATGGCTAACTTGACCAAGGTAGTGCACACTTTAGCCTACCATTGCTTCAACACTCAAGGCACTTCTGTGGCCACATGTGAAAGATCAAAAGAAGAACAAAGCATGAAGGAGAGATTAGAAGCTCCGGTGGAAAGTAAGGAGTTTGATTTTGTAATGGAACAATTGAAGGAAGCCATGATTATTGAAGAAGAGGAAGAAGTGGTTGAAGATTTAGGAGATGTGGAACCTCTCTCCAAGAAACTTAATGTTGATGTTGAGGAGGGTGTACAACCTCTAAAGCATGTCATAGTTGAAGACTTTGAAGAAGTTAACCAAGAAGAAGATTCCATCATTGATGAATTCCTGTCCAAAATGGAATCTTCTCCCATGGAATTTGAAGTCGAAGTTATTAAAGACAACTCCACGCCAAAAGACGTTGATAACCTTGTTGAAGACTCTTCTAATGAATGTGAAGCCAACATTGAGGTGGATTTCACATAACCTCCAAAATTTGACTTGATTGATGATGAGGAAGAGTTTGATAAAGTCAACAAGCAAGAAGAATTTGACGAAAGTTGTCAAGAGGTGGAAACAACCAAGGAAGAGCATAAGGGAGTAGACCTCGTATTATCTAAGTGTGGGGAAGTTACCCTTCCTAAGTCACCATCCACCACAACATTCAAGTGGGTAAAATTCCTATCCTTAAGCTTTACTTTCTCACTTGAATATGGTTTGATTGAAAATGATGGACAACTTAGAGCTCTTTGTGGAACTAAGAGTAAAAAGGAGTTGTATAGTGGTTAGAAGTTTGGTATTAGGCTCATTGAGGTCATGTTTTCAATGCATAGGGACCATGATTGGATGAATGCTACTTTGTATGGGTCCAAAAGGAAAATATGGTGTGCTAAAGAGAATTCTATGTGTCAACCACCCGGATGGAAGAATCATGATGATCAACTAGAAGTCGGGTGTGAAAATAAGATATGGGATCCCAGATCGAAGCATGAAGACCAACTATGGGAGCTCATATCTTGGGTAGAACTTCGCCCAAGCTTTGTGAAGACGGTTGGAACTTCTATCAACCACTTGAGGAACAAAGATCCTTGGAGATTCAAGGATGAGTATAAGTACAAGCCACCATGACAAAGAGCTTTCCAAAGTTCCAACTTACTCCATGTCGTTAGCACTCCTGACATGCTTTTGCATAATCAATGCAATCTTTAATCATAGAAGGCTAATACACTCAATCTCGTCAAAGTACCTATTTCATTTTTATTCCAGCTTGATGAGCACCACATATACCCTTATGAACTTCTCGAAGAGCGATACTTTTATCTCATTGACTCAAACACCTGGAAAGGCTACCATCAACGTCTTTCTTGCACAATTCATCAGCCATCAACACAAGATTTATTACTTTTAATTTAATTTTTCTATCTACCTGAATGTTTAGATTTTTCAAATATTCAGCAATTGATTTTCTCCAAACATCATCATCTCGTTCATCCAAAATCAAGACCTTTCTTTCCTCAATAGGTACCAAAATTTGATGAACTTTTGCCAATTTCTCCAAAGTTTTAGGGATATTCTATATCTCGATGAGATTTGATCCAACTCATTAGCAATCTCATTCCGAATCTTTGGAATATGAACCAAAGACACTTTTCGAAAAGACACTAATAACTCCTACAATATTGATAAATACTATTGTAACTTCTCGTTATTACACTTAAATTCTTTCGATAACTATTTCATTAACAATTGTTAATCCCCAAGGATTTGAACGTCTAATGTCCCTATATCAATCAAAATTTCTAATCCTAATATCAAGGCTTCATACTCAGTGATATTATTCGAACAATGATATTTTAACTTAAAAAGAAATTCTGAAGGGACACCTTCCGGAGAAATAATCAAAATCTCAACTCCAACACCATCTTTGTGTTTTGAACTATCAAAATAAAAATTTAAATAATTAGAAACTACATCGATTATGTTTGCCCCCTTGTCATTAGGATTAATTGGTCGATCTACCAGAAAATCTGCAATGACCTGACCTTTCACAGCCTTGGCAGGCAGCTATTACAAGTCGAACTCCGTTAAAGCGAGCATCCACTTTCTTAACCAACCTCATAACATGGGATAAGACAACATGTATTTTATCAAGGTATTCTACTCAAATAATAAATAGCTCTTCCATGACCTTCCTCATCATCTTGAGCCAACATGCATTTGACAGTATTCATAGATGCTACAATATACAAGTTTAAGGGCTCACGAGGACAAACAATTGCCATCACTAGTGCCTTGGACAAGTATGCTTTGACCGATTCAAATGCTTTTTGATGTTCTTCTGTCCATTCATACTGTGATTCATCTTTAAGCTTAACTAAATATGCAAAAATTTGAGTTTAGCCAGAAAGATTCGATATGAATCGTCGAAGGTAAACCTTCCCAAGGAAAGATTGTACTTCTTTCATCGATTTAGGAGGAGGCGAATCCAGGATTAAATGCACACTTCAAAGGATTCATCTTCAACCCTTTCCTGCACATTGTATGTAATTCCTGTTGTAAATGATTGAGGCGTTGGTCCATCGAATTTGATTTGACCATAACGTCATCGATATAGACATCCATGAATTTCCCCGATAAATTCATGAATAATAGCATTTATTGCACGTTGGTATGTTGCACCAACATTTTTCAAACCAAAAGGCATTACTACCCATTCGATGTACCAAATGCCCCAGGACATCAAAAGGCAGTTTTCAATACGCCATCTTCTACGATTAAAATTTGATTATATGCCGAATAACCATCCATAAAACTTAAAATTTCATTTTCTGCTGTAGAATCGATCAACATATCTGCTATGGGAATAAAATATTCATCTTTTAGAGTAGCATTGTTTAGATCTCAAAAATTAATACATAATCGTAGCTTTCCATTCTTTTTCATTACTAGGACAACGTTCAATACCCATTCAACATAACGAGAAGTTTGAATGAATTTTTCTTTGATCAAGCTTTCAATCTCTCTAATTTTTTTTTATTGATATCGGTTTCAAAGCATCGAGGTTTTTGTTTTATTGGCCTCACAAATGGTTTCAATGCTAATCGATGTTCTACAACGGAACAATCGAGACCAAGCATCTCATGATAATCCCAAGCAAAACAATTTTTGTATTCAAGTAAAAGACTCAACAACTTTGTTCGAAACTGCTCATCAAGATCCTTACAAATATAAGTAAGTCAAACATCATCGTCAGATCCCAGATTAATTTCTTCAAGAGGATCACGTGACTCAAAACCTCTTGTAACATCATCACCATCAACTGAATATTTTTCGAAACCCAAAGACTCCAAATCATAAATGCTATCAAAAGATATATCAATGGGATCATTTGAAATAAAATAAAGTTCATTATCAACCATATCAACGATTGAATCATTTTCAGTACAATGGGCTTAAGTTACATCAATAGAAGCCTGACTGATAACATTATTACTAAAAACAGGAAAACAATAAGAATTTAAGCCATGCCTAAATTCAATTTGAGGAATCAAATTGATATGTGAGCATATTTTTCTTATTTTCTTATTATTTTAGATATAAATTTATTGAGTTTTTATTGAGATTTCAGTGTTTGAAGCCGATTTGGATGCTACATTGAGTCGTTTTATTGTTTTGATTATTTCAGGTAAAGTTTGAAGTAGTTGACAGAGTCCGTGCAGAAGAAAAGACAAGAATTTTAATTCTATTGAGTTGGCGCTAAACTTCGCATATGGCGTTTAGCGCCAGGTGCTTCGTAACATGTGAGAGCTTACTACCTCGTAGGGAACTAAATACTGGCCTTGGCATTTAGTGCTAGGAAGACTAAAACAAATACCAACCTTATTTCCTTGTGGGCCGCTAAACGCCGATAATGGCATTTAACGCCAGTAGCGCAGATCCAACTTCAACAAATGACCTTTATTAGTTAGATTTGGATTATAATTATTTTATTTTATTTTGTTTTAGTTATTTCTATTCCCAAACACAATCTTTTGGGCTTTAGTAATTATTATTATATTTTATTTTCAAATCAAATTAGGTTACATATAAAAGGAAAAAGATTTAGCCCTTCAAGCTCTCTTCTCTCGGATACCGCATTATAGTTTTCATACACTTTTGAACCCTAGTTTACTCTCTGAGCCATGAGCAACTAAACCTCCTTATTAAGGTTAGAAGCTCTGTTTATTCTATGGATTAAAACTATTGTCACTCTATTTTCATTAATTTTTGTTATTTAAATTCAACGATTACGTTCATTCTTTATCTTACAAATTTGAGTGTATTTGAAAATAATTCTTGTTCTACATGGATTCTTGTTGATTCTTGGAAAAGTTCCTCACTTGAATACTAGTTTGAAAGTAAATTCCTCCTAAATCACTTATTGCTTGGACCTAATGGGATAAGTGACATATAATCCTCTTATATTTGGATAAATAGGGTTTTTGTGGCTAATAAACTAGAATTGGACCTAACCCTTTAATCTATACTAAGTGACCAAGGAATTGGCAGTTGAATAGGTTAAAAGAGACTAAACCACTAGGGAATTAGGTTTAGTCAATTACAGTTTGTCATGAATTGAATCTTGCATGATTAAAATAATTGTTAGGAAATATAAATCCGAAAAAATAAACATCTCTAAAACCTTAACTATTCTCTCACATATTTTTCCACACCAAGTTTACTATTTGCTTTCTTAATCACTGAATTACTGTTTAATGTTTTTGAACCCCAAAACACTAATTTCTGCTTGTTTGACTATGTGAATCATTCAATTCTTGTTTCTTGGTCCATAAATCCTCGTGGAATCGACTCTCACTCACCTGAGGTATTACTTGGAACGACCTGGTGCACTTGCGAGTTAATTTGTGGTTTTGAAATTTGCACCAAGTTTTTGGTGCTGTTGTCAAGGATTGACTGTGATTTACAGCTACCCGTTATTTGATTGCTTAGATTAGGCATTCCAAATTTTTACTTTTTATTTATTCTTGTTCTCTAAATTTCAAAACTCAAGTCTTAAGTTGTTTAAAACTTTTTCCTTAATTTCTGAATTTAAGTTTGGTGTCCCCCTAGCTTATTTAGTTTATTTTCTTCAGTTATCCTTCTTTTAAAATTTTCGAATTCATTACCCTATTTCCCTTTAATTCATTTTCTATTTTTGGTGGTTCATTTCTTTGATTTATTTTCAAAAATTTTAGGTCATTTATTTGGTTAATTTTATCTTTTTTCATTTTCTTTACTCAGGTTACATCACTAGGAATTCTCGTCATTCTGACATAGAGATTCCCACTTCTTTTTGTTTTCTATTTGTTTATGAGCAGGAACAGGAACAAAGAACCTCTTCTAGACTTTGATCCTAAGATTGAAAGAACCTTGGGAAGGTGTTTATAGAAGGATAGAGCATTCAAATCCGGTGAAAACCTCAAAAGTAATTTTGAAAAGGAAGTTAAAGAGCTCACTATGGATCCCAACAACAATCTGGTTAATTCGAATGCTCTTAATGGTCCAAATATTCTGGAGTAACCCAAACGGACACTTGGTTCATACACTGCTTCTAGTCCCAATTTCTATGGGAATAGTATTGTTGTGCCTACAATGACTGCTAACAACTTTGAGCATAAGCCTCAGCTCATTACATTGGTGCAACAGAATTGCCAGTTTCATGGATTCCCACAGGAAGACTCAAGCTTATTTATCTCTAATTTCCTACAAATTTGTGATATTGTGAAGACCAATGGTGTTCAACCTGCTGTTTATAAGTTGCTCCTCTTTCCGTTTGTTATACGGGACAAAGCCAAGTAGTGACTTCATACACAACCTAAGGAGAGCTTGGATACTTGGGATAAGCTACTAAGCTGAGCATAGATGTTCAGACTTTCAGGCAGAGAGAGGGTGAATCTCCATATGAAGCTTGGGAGAGGTACAAGTAGATGCTCATCCCCCTAACATGTTCTCATACGGGATTCAGTTACAGATCTTTTATGATGGAGTCATTGAAACTGACAAAATGTCTCTAGATAATTCTGTAGGCGGATCCCTCCATATAAAAAAGACCTCTGAAGAGGCTACGGAGTTGATTTAAATGGTTGCTAACAACCAATACTTATATTATTCTAAAAGGACCATTGTGAGGAAAGGAGTCATGGAGTTGGATGCTTTGGATACCATTCTTGCTCAAAACATGGCCATGTTGCAACAAATTAATGCCATTACACAACACTTGAGTGGAATGCAAGTCTCAGCCATTAATACTCAAGATACATCTTTTGACATGAGTGGTGGCTACCTGGTGCACGAAATTGTGATCTCTAACAATGGCATTCAACTTGGTATGCGCATCTACTAATTCAACACTTTCTTCACAACTTCGCATCACTAAACAGCAAGTGTACTGAGTCGTCCAAGTAATAAACCTTACATGAGTAAGGGTTGATCCCACAGAGATTGTTGGTATGAAGTAAGCTATGGTCATCTTGTAAATCTCAGTTAGGCGGATTCAAATGGTTTATAGTAGTTTTCAAAAATAATAATAAATAAAGCATAAAATAAAGACAGAGATACTTATGTAATTCAGTGGTAGGAATTTCAGATAAGTGTATGGAGATGCTTTGCCCCTGTTGGATCTCTACAACATACTGCTTTCTTACTTTCAATCCTTCATACTCCTTTCCATGGCAAGCTGTATGTAGGGCATCACCGTTGTCAATGGCTACATCCCATCCTCTCAGTGAAAATGGTCCAAATGCTCTGTCACAGCACGGCTAATCATCTGTCGGTTCACGATCGTGTCGGAATAGAATCCATTGATTCTTTTGCATTTGTCATCATGCCCAACAATCGCAAGTTTGAAGCTCGTCACAGCCATTCAATCCCTGAATCCTACTCGGAATACCACAGACAAGGTTTAGACTTTCCGGATCCTCATGAATGCCGACATCAATTCTAGCTTATACCACGAAGATTCTGATTAAAGAATCCAAGAGATATGTGCCCGGCTTAAGGTAGAATGGAAGAGGTTGTCAGTCACGCGTTCGTAGGTGAGAATGATGATGAGTGTCATGGATCATCACATTCATCATGTTCAAGTGCAACGAATATCTTAGAACAGGAATAAACTGAATTGAATAGAAAATAGTAGTAGTTGCATTAAAACTCGAGGTACAGCAGAGCTCCACACCCTTAATCTATGGTGTGAAGAAACTCCACCGTTGAAAATACATAAGTGGTAGTGGTCCAGGCATGGCCGAATGGCCAGCCCCTATAAACATGATCAAAGGATCATCACGTAATCCAAAAATAATCCAAAGATGTGGTCAAAAGATAGAATGGTCAAAAGATGACTAATACACTAGTAAAAAATTCTATTTATACTAAACTAGCTACTAGGGTTTACAGAAGTAAGTAATTGATGCAGAAATCCACTTTCGGGGTCCACTTGGTGTGTGCTTGGGCTGAGCTTGAACTTTACACGTGCAGAGGCTTCTCTTGGAGTTGAACGCCAAGTTGTAACGTGTTTTTGGCGTTCAACTCTGGTTCGTGACGTGTTTCTGGCGTTTGACTTCAGAATGCAGCATGGAACTCGAGTTGAGCGCCAGTTTGCGTCATCTAATCTGAAATAAAGTATGGACTATTATATATTGTTGGAAAGCTCTGGATGTCTAATTTCCAACGCCGTTGAGAACGCGCCATTTGGAGTGTTGTAGCTCTAGAAAATCCATTTTGAGTGCAGGGAGGTCAGAATCCAACAACATCAGCAGTCCTTTGTCAGCGTTCTTATCAGAGTTTTGCTCAGGTCCCTCAATTTCAGCCAGAAAATACCTGAAATCATAGAAAAACACACAAACTCATAGTAAATTCCAGAAATGTGAATTTTACATAAAAACTAATGAAAACATCCCTAAAAGTAGCTAGATCCTACTAAAAACTACCTAAAAACAGTGCCAAAAAGCATATAAATTATCCGCTCATCACAACACCAAACTTAAATTGTTGCTTGTCCCCAAGCAACAGAAAATAAATTAGGATAAAAAGAAGAGAATATACCATAAATCCCAAAATATCAATGAATATTAGTTCTAATTAGATGAGCGGGACTTGTAGCTTTTTGCTTCTGAACAGTTTTGGCATCTCACTTTTTCCCTTGAAGTTTAGAATGATTGGCATCTATAGGAACTCAGAGTTTTGGCATCCCTTGAAGGCTTGCTATTGCTGAGCCTGTTTCTTCCACCATTATTAAAGCCTTGTTGAGGCTTTTGTTGATCCTTCCATGAGAAATTTGGATGATTTCTCCATGAGGAATTATAGGTGTTTCCATAGGGTTCACCCATGTAATTCACCTCTGCTATTGCAGGGTTCTCAGGATCATAGGCATCTTCTTCAGAAGATGCCTCTTTAGTACTGTTGGATGCATTTTGCCATCCATTCAGACTTTGAGAAATCATGTTGACTTGCTGAGTCAACATTTTGTTCTGAGCCAATATGCCATTCAGAGCATCAATTTCAAGAACTCCCTTCCTCTGAGGTGTCCCATTATTCACTGAATTCCTCTCAAAAGTGTACATGATTTGGTTATTTGCAACCATGTCAATAAGTTCTTGAGCTTCTGCAGGCATTTTCTTTAGGTGAATAGATCCACCTGCAGAATGGTCCAGTGACATCTTAGAGAACTCAGATAGACAATAATAGAATATATCCAAAATGGTCCACTATGAAAGCATGTCAGAAGGACACCTTTTGGTCATCTGCTTGTATCTTTCCCAAGCTTCATAGAGGGATTCACCATCTTTTTGTTTGAAGGTCTGAACATCCACTCTAAGCTTACTCAGCTTTTGAGGAGGAAAGAACTTAGCCAAGAAGGCCCTGACCAGCTTGTCCCAAGAGTCCAGGCTATCTATAGGTTGTGAATCCAACCATGTTCTAGCTCTGTCTCTTATAGCAAAAGGGAAAAGCATGAACCTGTAGACTTCAGGATCTACTCCATTAGTCTTAACAGTCTCACAAATCTGCAAGAACTCAGTTAAAAACTGCCATATCCTTTTGTTGTTCGAAAAATTTAGTAAGGTTGTCTCTGGCTTGTTGTAATTTAGCTTCTCTTAGTTTCCTCTTCAGAGTCCTTTCAGGTTCAGGATCAGCTTCCACAAAAATACCTTTTTCCTTGTTCTGCTCATATGAAAGAGAAGAGAACATAAAAGGATAATAGGGATCCTCGTTACCACGGTAGAGAGATTCCTTTATGTTAGTAGAAGAAAAGAAGAATAGAAGAAAGAAAAGGTAAGAATCCAAACACAAGGGGAAGGATAGGTTCAAATTCTTGAGTAGAGGAGAAGTGTTAGTAGATAAATAAATAAATAGAACAAGATGAGAGAGAGGAGTTTTCAAAAATTAATTTTGAAAAAGAGTTAGTGATTTTCGAAAATTAAAAGAAGAAACAAAATTAAAATTAAAATTTAAAATAATTAGTTAATTAAGAAGAATTTTGAAAAAGTAGTGAGGAGTTTTCGAAAATTAGAGAGGGAAAATTAGTTAGGTGGTTTTGAAAAAGATAAGAGATAGTCAAAAAATCAATTAGTTAGTTGAAAAATATTTGAAAATTAGTTTTAAAAAGATAAGAAGTTAGAAAAGATATTTTGAAATCAAATTTTTGACAAAGAGATAATTTTAAAAGATATGATAAAAAGATATGATTTTTAAGAAAAAAGATATTTTGAAAAAAATTTAATTTTTAAAATTAAAATTGATTACTTGACTAATAAGAAACTAAAAGATATGATTCTAGAATTTAAAGATTGAACCTTTCTTAACAAGAAAGTAACAAACTTCAAATTTTTTAAATCAATCACATTAATTGTTAGTAAAGTTTCAATTTTGAAATAAAGATAAGAAAAAGATTTTGAAAATAGATTTAAAAAAAATTTCGAAAATAAATAAACAATGAAAAAGATTTGATTTTTGAAAAAGATTTTGAAAAGATAGGAATTTTAAAATTGAAAATTTGACTTGACTTATAAGAAATAGCTAAGTTTTAAAAAAATTTTGACTAAGTCAACTCAAATTTTCGAAATTTATGAGAAAATTAAGGAAAAGATATTTTTTTTTGTTGAATTTTTAATGAGGAGAGAGAAAAACACAAAAATGACCCAAAACATGAAAATTTTGGATTAAAACCAATGATGCATGCAAGAACACTATGAATGTCAAGATGAACACTAAGAACACTTTGAAGGTCATGATGAACATCAAGAATTTATTTTTGAAAAATGTTTAATGACAAGAAAACATGCAAGACACCAAACTTAGAAATCTTTCATGTTTAGACACTATGAATGCAAAAATGCACATGAAAAACATCATACAACACAAAACTAGAAAATATGTAGATCAAACAAGAAAGTTTATCAAGAACAATTTGAAGATCATGAAGAACACTATGAATGCACGAACTTTCGAAAAATGCAAGAACAAGATGAATATGCAATTGACACCAAACTTAAAACATGACACAAGACTCAAACAAGAATCACAAAATATTTTTGGTTTTGGTGATTTTATGATTTTTTGTATTTTCTTTTATTTTTTCGAAAAACATATAGGAAAAAGAAAATATAAAATTCAAAATTTTTAATAAGAATTCCAAGAATATTTGTAATGTTAGTCTAAAGCTCCGGTCCAAAAATTAGACATGGCCAATGGCCAGCCAAGCTTTAGCATACAAATCAGACATACAACAGCTGATACTTCATCCAACTTCATATACTGACAAGGGGAAGCCTCAATCCAATTGAGTTAGACATGGCTTTATAGCCAGCCAAGCTTCAACATGCTTCATGAAACACTAGAATTCATTCTTAAAAATTTTGAATAATTTTCGAAAACAGGTGAGAAATTTTTTTTTGAAAGATTTTTGAAATATTTTTGAAAATAAAACAAAAGAAAATTACCTAATCTGAGCAACAAGATGAACCGTTAGTTGTCCATACTCGAACAATCCCCGGCAATGGCGCAAAAAACATGGTGCATGAAATTGTGATCTCTAACAATGGCATTCAACTTGGTATGCGCATCTACTAACTCAGCACTTTCTTTACAACTTCGCATCACTAACCAGCAAGTGTACTGGGTCGTCCAAGTAATAAACCTTACGTGAGTAAGGGTCGATCCCACAGAGATTGTTGGTATGAAGCAAGCTATGGTCATCTTGTAAATCTCAGTTAGGCGGATTCAAATGGTTTATAGTAGTTTTCGAAAATAATAATAAATAAAGCATAAAATAAAGACAGAGATACTTATGTAATTCAGTGGTAGAAATTTCAGATAAGTGTATGGAGATGCTTTGTCCCTGTTGGATCTCTACAACATACTGCTTTCTTACTTTCAATCCTTCAAACTCCTTTCCATGGCAAGCTGTATGTAGGGCATCACCGTTTTCAATAGCTACATCCCATCCTCTCAGTGAAAATGGTCCAAATGCTCTGTCACAGCACGACTAATCATATGTCGGTTCTCGATCATGTTGGAATAGAATCCATTGATTCTTTTGCGTTTGTCATCACACCCAACAATCACGAGTTTGAAGCTCGTCACAGCCATTCAATTCCTGAATCCTACTCGGAATACCACAGACAAGGTTTAGACTTTCCGGATCCTCATGAATGCCGCCATCAATTCTAGCTCATACCAAAAGGATTCTGATTAAGGAATCCAAGAGATATGCGCTCGGCCTAAGGTAGAACGGAAGTGGTTGTCAGTCACGCATTCGTAGGTGAGAATGATGATGAGTGTCACGGATCATCACATTCATTATGTTGAAGTGCAACGAATATCTTAGAATAGGAATAAACTAAATTGAATAGATAATAGTAGTAGTTGCATTAAAACTCGAGGTACAGCAGAGCTCCACACCCTTAATATATGGTGTGTAGAAACTCAACCGTTGAAAATACATAAGTGGTAGTGGTCCAGGCATGGCCGAATCGCCAGCCCCCATAAACGTGATCAAAGGATCATCAGGTAATCCAAAAATAATCCAAAGATGTGGTCAAAAGACCGAATGGTCAAAAGACGACTAATACACTAGTAAAAAGTTCTATTTATGCTAAACTAGCTACTAGGGTTTACAAAAGTAAGTAATTGATGCAGAAATCCACTTCCGGGGCCCACTTGGTGTGTGCTTGGGCTGAGCTTGAACTTTACACGTGCAGAGGCTTCTCTTGGAGTTGGACGCCAAGTTGTAACATGTTTTTGGCATTCAACTCTGGTTCGTGACGTGTTTTTGGCGTTTGACTCCAGAATGCAGCATGGAACTGGCGTTGAGCACCAGTTTGCATCGTCTAATCTCAAATAAAGTATAGACTATTATATATTGCTGAAAAGCTCTGGATGTCTACTTTCCAAATCTGTTGAGAGCGCGCCATTTGAAGTTCTGTAACTCCAGAAAATTTATTTCGAGTGCAGGGAGGTCAGAATCCAACAGCATCAGCAGTCCTTTGTCAGCCTTCTTATCAGAGTTTTGCTCAGGTCCCTTAATTTTAGCTAGAAAATACCTGAAATCACAGAAAAACACACAAACTCATAGTAAAGTCCAGAAATGTGAATTTTACATAAAAACTAATGAAAACATCCCTAAAAATAGCTAGATCCTACTAAAAACTACCTAAAAACAATGCCAAAAAGCGTATAAATTATCCGCTCATCACTACCCTCAAGGTGAGACTTATGATTATGCTCAATCACCTCCTAAATAGGTTAATTACATGGGTAATTCTGCTAGACCCCTAATGAGCGGATATTTTATACGCTTATTGGTAGAGTTTTCTTATAGTTTTTAATAGGTTTTATTTAGTTTTTATTAAGTCTTTACAGGTTTTAGTGTTAAATTCACATTTTTGGATTCTACTTTGAGTGTGTGTGTTTTTGTACCATTTTTTAGATATTTTTTTCTAAACTTGAGGAGCTAGAGCAGAAGTCTGATTCAGAGACAGAGAAAGCATTGCAGATGCTGTCCAATTCTGACCTCCCTGCACTAGGAAGAGATTTTCTGAAGCTACAAAAATCCAAAAAGAGCGTTCTCAACGACTATAGAAATATGACTTCCAGAGCTTTCTGGAAATGTTAATAGTCCACGTTATTTCGGATTTGAAGGCCCAAAACTGGCGTCCAACGCCAGCTTCCTGCCCCCTTTATGGAGTCCAGCGCCCAAAGAGCAGAGCCCAATATTCAAACGCCCAGAGTTGACTCCCTAGCTGGCGTTCCACACCCAAAAAACCTCATAGCACGTGGATCTTAGTAAAGCTCAGCCCAAACACTCACCAAGTGGGCCACAGAAGTAGATTTTAGCACTAAAAAGCAGTTTTACCCTTACTAGTCATTATTTTAGTATTTAAGGGATTTAATTCATGTTATTCAGGGACTTTTACATCACTTTTACCATCATATACATTTATCATTGTATTTTACCTCATTATGAGTTTCTAAACCTCCTAGGTTGAGGGGAGGAGCTGATGCCAGGGCATCTAGGCTAGTTTCACTGACCTTTTCTTTACTGTTTTAAGGTAGCTTCATGCATTTTCTTAGAGAATAAGGCAAGTTTTGGATGAAAATACACCCACACCTTGATTCAAGTAACTATTGTGAATTTCACAAGATTCCATGAGGTTTTTGCAAGACTTAAATGACAAATTGACGATGCATAATCTCATAACTTTGACTAGAGGTTTGATGCACTTTATTTGCTTGATTTCAGGACAAAGGAAGCAAGGAAGAACCACGTTAGTAGCCACGTTAACCAAGTTAACGTGACCACTAACGTGGAATGGGGAAGAGCTTGCAACGTTAATGAGAAAAGTGATCACCAATAATGCCTGCGAAGCCATCATAAGCGCACGTTAATTGCCACGTTAACTTGGTTAACGTAGTAGTTAACGTGGAGAAGAAAAAGCTCCAACGTTAGTGGTAAACGTGAATGCCACTAACGCTCCAAGATTTGGCAATGAGCCACGTTAAGAGTCACGTTAACTTAGTTAACGTGAACTCTAACGTGAAAGAAAGGAACAATGCCAACGTTAGTGACACTCACCTTTGTCACTAACGTTGGATCAAACTAGCATTGCCCACGTTAGTAGTTACGTTAAGACCACTAACGTGAAAGTTAACGTGGAGCTAAGATTGATGAGCCAACGTTAGTGACACTCACCTTTGTCACTAACGTTGGAGATGGCATTCACTACCACATTAGTGGCCACGTTAACTTAGTTAACGTGAGCTCTAACGTGGAGAGTACGGGCACTTGGAGTGTTAGTGACAAAGGTGAGTGCCACTAACACTCTCGAAGGTGAGACATACCCACGTTAAGAGTCACGTTAGTTACACTAACGTGAACTCTAACGTAGGGAAAAGGGGCACAAGGCAACGTTATTAGGAAAGGTGACTCCCAATAACGCTTGCGAAGGTTTATAAGGCAACGTTAATGGTCACGTTAGTGCCACTAACGTTGGAGTTAACGTGGGTTATATGGGTTTGGAACGTTAGTGAAAAAGGTGATTGCCACTAACGTTCTCTATCCCACAATGTCACTTAACGTTAACTTCACTAACGCCCATGCCTAATTCATACTTTTCTGCAAGCTGAGCCCACTAAAGATTGTAACTGCATCAACTCAATATCTAAGGCCCACATCCAAGACTTGAAGAACTCACTAGAAGATCAAGAGAAGTAGTATATATAGGAGTAGTTTTGAACCATAGAGGAGGTTGGCACTTTGGAGAACTACCCTCTGTATATTTACTTTTCTGCACTTTTAGCTAAGGATTTATTATTTTCTGCCATTTTCCATTTCTAGAGCTATGAAAAAACTAAACTCCTTTCATTGGGTAAGAGAGCTCTGTTGTAATTTGATGGATCAATTATAGTTTTCATTCTCTTCTTCTTTCCTCTCTTTTGATTTACTAGAAAGCTTTCAATCTTAATTCAATTGGTTAGTTGTCTTGGAAAAGAAGCTCTCCATAATTGGATCTCCTCTGAGCCTTGGAAAAGGGATGAGGAGATCATGCTAGAAATGCTTTCTCATGTTGGACCAAATTGGGGTCTAGGCGGATATAGTGACATATAATCCTCCCAACACTTTGATTTGGAAATACATGTGGTATAATCAGTGACAACACTTCATCTCTTCCCATGAGTAATTAAATCAAGGAATTGGGCAATTGTTCAAGCTTAGAGAGATTGGGCTGCCAAGAAATTGGAACCCAATCACTTAAGATTGCTAAGGAGATCAATAGATGCTTGGATTGAGGAAGAGATGAAAATGAATTTGATCTGGAGAATACAACATCTCCTGAGCCCAATGAATTCCCCATTTCTGATCTTACCCATTCTCTTTACTTTCTGCCATTTATTTACATGCTTATTTCTCCAAATCCCCATCTAAGATACTGCACTTTATTTTCTGCTATTTACTTTCCCGCCATTTAATTTTCTATAATTCTCAAACTACATTCTGTTTAGCTCAACTAGCATACTCTTCCAACTAAAGTTGCTTGACCAATCAATCCCTGTGGGATTCGACCTCACTCTATTGTGAGTTTTTACTTGACATTAATTCGGTATACTTGCTGAAGGGAAATTTGTTGAGAGACAAGTTTTCATGCATCAAGTTTATGGCGCTGTTGCCGGTGATTGATTTTGTATCAACAATGATTAAGTTGGAAGTTCACTAGATTGAGCAGTTTTCTTTTGTTTGTTTACTTTATTCAGTTGTTTACCTTCAGTTTGTTTCGTTTCTTCCTCACCCCCTATACCCCCTCTATTTTCTTTCTTTCTTTATTATTATTTACAATTCTGCTCACTAACCCACTAACTGTTTGATAATTTGCACAACTCACACTAACAATCAACTCTAACAAGAATAATCTCTTCATTTCATCTCTTGCTATGTGTTTTGTTAGTTGTATGATAGGGAGAAGAGGAGGAGCTTTAACTTTCTTCGATTCATAACCTAAAAGAACCCTCCGGAGACTAAGGAGGGAAGCAAGAGGGAAAGGAGTTGTTGGTGCTGAGGAAGAGGAAGAGTATTTTGAAACCAACATGGAGGAGAACTTGGAAAACAATCATGAACGAGAAGCTCACAACCATGCTAGAGAAGGCCCTGCAATCCATGCTGGGCAAGAAAGGAGAGTTCTAGACTCCTACATCAATCCAAATCTAGGAAACTGTGGAAGTAGCATCCAAAAGCCCACCATACATGCCAACAACTTTGAATTAAAACCCGAGCTAATTACCCTTGTTCAAAACAATTGCTCATTTGGAGGAAGTGCTCAAGAAGACCCATATCAACATCTAACCACCTTCCTGAGAATTTGTGACACTATAAAGTCAAATGGAGTCTACCTGGATGTCTATAGGCTGCTTTTGTTCCCTTTTTCACTCAGGGCAAAGCATCCAAGTGGCTTGAATCCTTTTCAAAGGAGAGCTTGACAAATTGGGAAGATGTGGTGAACAAGTTTTTGGCAAGATTCTACCCTCAAAGAATTAACAAGCTGAAAGCTGAGGTGCAAACCTTCAGGCAACAAGATGGCGAGACTCTCTATGAGGCATGGGAGAGGTTCAAGGACTTAACAAGAAGATGCCCACCAGTTAATTTTCTATGAAGGTTGATGAGCGGATAATTTGTACGCTTTTTGGCATTGTTTTTAGTATGTTTTAGTAGATTTAGTTAGTTTTTATTATATTTTTATTAGTTTTTAGTTAAAATTCACTTTTCTGGACTTTACTATGAGTTTGTGTGTTTTTCTGTGATTTCAGGTATTTTCTGGCTGAAATTGAGGGATCTGAGCAAAAATCTGATTCAGAGACTAAAAGGACTGCAGATGCTGTTGGATTCTGACCTCCCTGTACTCGAAGTAGCTTTTCTCGAGCTACAGAAGCCCGATTGGCGCGCTCTCAACGGCCTTGGGAAGTGGACATCCTGGGCTTTCCAGCAATATATAATAGTCCATACTTTACCCGAGATTTGATGGCCCAAACCGGCATTTCAAATCAGTTCAAGAATGTCCAGCGTTAAACGCCGGAACTGGCATAAGAATGGGAGTTAAAGGCCCAAACTGGCACAAAAGCTGGCGTTTAACTCCAAGAAGAGTCTCTACACGAAAATGCTTCAAATGCTCAGCCCAAGCACACACCAAGTGGGCCCGGAAGTGGATTTTTATGTCATTTATTCATCTTTGTAAACCTTAAGCTACTAGTTCTCTATAATAGGACCTTTTGCTAATTGTATTTAGATCTTTCAATCTTAGAATCTTTTGATCATGTTTTTATGATTAAACCCTCTTTGGGAGGCTGGTCTCACGGCCATGCCTAGACCTTGTTCTTATATATTTTCAACGGTGGAGTTTCTACACACCATAGATTAAGGTGTGGAGCTCCGCTGTACCTCGAGTATTAATGCAATTACTATTGTTCTTCTATTCAATTCAGCTTGTTCTTATTCCAAGATATTCATTCGCACTCAAGAACTTGATGAATGTGATGATTATGTGACGCTCATCATCATTCTCACTTATGAACGCGTGCCTGACAACCACTCCCGTTCTACAAGCAAACAAGGCTTGAATGTTTATCTCTTGGATTCTTTAACCGAAATCTTCGTGGTATAAGCTAGAATTGATGGCGGCATTCAAGAGAATCTGGAAGGTCTAAACCTTGTCTGTGGTATTCTGAGTAGGATTCAATGATTGAATGACTGTGACGAGCTTCAAACTCGCGATTGTGGGGCGTTAGTGACAGACGCAAAAGAATCACTGGATTCTATTCCGACATGATCGAGAACCGACAGCTGGATAGCCGTGCCGTGATAGGGTGCGTTGAACATTTCCACTGAGAGGACGGGACTGTAGCCATTGACAACGGTGATGCCCAACATACAGCTTGCCATGGAAGGGAGTAAGAAGGATTGGATGAAGGCAGTAGGAAAGCAGAGAGACGGAAGGGACAAAGCATCTTCATACGCTTATCTGAAGTTCTCACCAATGAATTGCATAAGTATCTCTATCTTTATCTTTATGTTTTATTCATATATCATTCATAACCATTTGAGTCTGCCTGACTAAGATTTATAAGATGACCATAGCTTGCTTCATACCAACAATCTCCGTGGGATCGACCATTACTCGCGTAAGGTTTATTACTTGGACGACCCAGTGCACTTGCTGGTTAGTTGTGCGAAGTTGTGATGCCATGGTATTGAGCACCAAGTCTTTGGGGCCATTACTAGGGATTAATTGAGTTGTGAAAAGAAGAGATCACAATATCGTGCATCAAGTTTTTGGCGCCGTTGCCGAGGATTGTTTCGAGTATGGACAACTGACGGTTCATCTTGTTGCTTAGATTAGGTATTTTTCAGAGTTCTTAAGAATGAATTCTAGTGTTTCAAGGTGATGTTCTTATCATCACCAAAGATGATTGATTATCATCAATTTAGCTCTTGAATGCAATGTCCTGCTGAAGCTTGGCTATCCATGTCTAATTCCTTTAGACTAAAGCTTTAGATTAACATTGCATGATTCTTGGAATTCTCATTAAGAATTTTGATACCTTTATTTTCTTTTCCACTTAATTTTCGAAAAATCCAAAAAAAAAATTACAAAATCATAAAAACCAAAAATATTTTTATGTTTCTTGTTTGAGTCTAGTGTCTTATTTTAAGTTTGGTGTCTTGCATGCATTGTTTATTTGATCTTGGATCTATTTTCAAGTCAATAATACAGGGAACTGGAGATTTAGTACATGCAGCAGAGGAATTATACAGAAAAAGCTGGGCGTTCAAAACGCCTAGTGAAGAAGGAAAAAACTGGCGTTTAAACGCCAGCCAGGTATCCTGGCTGGGCGTTTAACGACCAAAAAGGTAGCATTTTGGGCATTAAACGCCAGAATGGATACCATTATGGGCGTTTAACGCCAGGATGGCACAAGAGGGAAGATTTTGTTTTTAATGCAAATTTTTTTTCAAGTTTTCAAAATTTTTCAAAATCAAATCTTTTTCAAATCAAATCTTTTCAATCATATGTTTTCATAATCAATTTCTTTCCTTTTTCAAAGATACTTGCTAACAATTAATGATTTGATTGAACATTTCAAGTATGTTGCCTTTTCTGTTGAGAAAGGTTTAATGTTTGAACCATATCTTTTCTTGTTAGGCATGTCATTATTTCTTAAAATAAAATCTTTTTAAATTGTTTTTCAAATCATATCTTCTCAATCACATCTTTTTAAAACCATAACTTTTCAATCATATCTTTTTAATCACATCTTTTTCAAAATAGTTTTCAATCATATCTTTTTGATTTCTAATTTCAAATCTTTTTCAAAAATCACTTGATTTCTTTTCCACTCTTGGTTTTCGAAAATCAATTAGTGTTTTTCAAAATGTTTTTAAAATCTTTTACTTAATTTTCGAAAATTTCTTCCCCTCTTCTCACATCCTTCTATTTATGGAGTAACACTATTCCTTAATGCACAATTCGAACTCCATCTTTCTTGATAAGTTCGAATTCTCTACTTCTTCCTTCTATTTTTCTTTTCTTTTGACACCTCAAGGAATCTCTATACTGTGACATAGAGGATTCCATATTTTCTTGTTCTCTTCTCTTTTATATGAGCAGGAGCAAAGACAAAAGCATTCTTGTTGAGGCTGATCCTGAACCTGAAAGGACCTTGAAGCGAAAGCTAAGAGAAGCCAAGGCACAACTCTCTATAGAGGACCTAACAGAAATCTTCAAAGAAGAAGAACCCATGGCAGCCGAAAACAACAACAATGCCAACAATGCAAGGAAGGTGCTGGGTGACTTTACTGCACCTACTCCCGACTTCTACGGGAGAAGCATCTCTATCCCTGCCATTGAAGCAAAAAACTTTGAGCTTAAGCCTCAATTAGTTTCTCTAATGCAACAGAATTGCAAGTTCCATGGACTTCCATTGGAAGATCCTCATCAGTTTTTAGCTGAATTCTTGCAAATCTGTGACACTGTCAAGACTAATGGGGTTGACCCTGAAGTCTACAGACTTATGCTATTCCCTTTTGCTATAAGAGACAGAGCTAGGATATGGTTGGACTCACAACCTAAAGAAAGCTTGAACTCTTGGGAAAAGCTAGTCAATGCCTTCTTGGCAAAGTTCTTTTCACCTCAAAAATTGAGTAAGCTTAGAGTGGAAGTCCAAACCTTCAGACAGAAGGAAGGAGAATCCCTCTATGAAGCTTGGGAAAGATACAAACAATTAATCAGAAAGTGTCCCTCTGACATGCTTTCTAAATGGAGCATCATAGGTATTTTCTATGATGGTCTCTCTGAACTGTCCAAGATGTCTTTGGATAGCTCTGCTGGAGGATCTCTTTATCTGAAGAAGACGCCTGCAGAAGCTCAAGAGCTCATTAAAATGGTTGCAAATAACCAATTCATGTACACTTCTGAAAGGAATCCTGTGAACAATGGGACAAGTCAGAAGAAAGGAGTTCTTGAGATTGATACTTTGAATGCCATATTAGCTCAGAACAAAATATTGACTCAGCAAGTCAATTTGATTTCTCAAAGTCTGTCTGGAATGCAAAATGCACCAGGCAGTACTAAGGATGCTTCATCTGAAGAAGAAGCTTATGATCCTGAGAACCCTTCAATAGAAGAGGTGAATTACATGGGAGAACCCTATGGAAACACCTATAATTCTTCATGGAGAAATCATCCAAATCTTTCTTGGAAGGATCATCAGAGACCTCAACAAGGTTTCAACAACAATAATGGTGGAAGAAACATGTTTAGCAATGGCAAGCCTTTTCCATCATCTTCTCACTAACAGACAGAGAATTCTAAGCAGAACCACTCTGACTTAGCAACCATGGTCTCTGATCTAATCAAAACCACTCAAGGTTTCATGACTGAAACAAGGTCCTCCATTAGGAACTTGGAGGCACAAGTGGGACAGCTGAGCAAGAAAATTACTGAACTCCCTCCTAGTACTCTTCCAAGCAATACAGAAGAGAATCCAAAAGGAGAGTGCAAGGCCATCAACATGGCCGAATTTGGAGAGGAGGAAGAGGCAGTGAATGCCACTGAGGGAGACCTCAATGGGCGTCCACTGACCTCCAATAAGTTCACTAATGAGGAACCATGGGAATCTGAGGCTCATAATGAGACCATAGAGATTCCATTGGATTTACTTCTGCTATTCATGAGCTCTGATGAGTATTCTTCCTCTGAAGATGATGAGTATGTCACTGAAGAGCAAGTTGCTAAATACCTTGGAGCAATCATGAAGCTAAATGACAGGTTATTTGGTAATGAGACTTGGGAGGATGAACCCCCTTTGCTCACCAAAGAACTGGATGACTTGTCTAGGCAGAAATTACCTCAAAAGAGACAAGATCCTGGGAAGTTTTCAATACCTTGTACCATAGGCACCATGACCTTCAAGAAGGCTCTGTGTGACTTAGGATCAAGTGTAAACCTCATGCCTCTCTCTGTAATGGAGAAGCCAGGGATCTTTGAGGTACAAGCTGCAAGAATCTCACTAGAGATGGCAGACAACTCAAGAAAACAAGCTTATGGACTTGTAGAGGATGTTCTGGTAAAGGTTGAAGACCATTACATCCCCGCTGATTTCATAGTCCTAGAGACTGGGAAGTGCATGGATGAATCCATCATCCTTGGCAGACCCTTCCTAGCCACAGCAAAGGCTGTGATTGATGTTGATAGAGGTGAATTGATCATTCAAGTGAATGAAGAATCCTTTGTGTTTAAGGCTCAAGGATATCCCTCTGTCACCATGGAGAGGAAGCATAAAGAGCTTCTCTCAAATCAGAGTCAAACAGAGCCCCCACAGTCAAACTCTAAGTTTGGTGTTGGGAGGCCACAACCAAATTCTAAGTTTGGTGTTGAACCCCCACATTCAAACTCTAAGTTTGGTGTTGGAAGGTTTCAACATTGCTCTGAGTATCTGTAAGGCTCCATGAGGGCCCACTGTCAAGCTACTGACATTAAAGAAGCGCTTGTTGGGAGGCAACCCAATGTTATATTGTACCTATTTTCCTTTGTTATTTTATGTTTTCTGTAGGTTGATGATCATAAGAAGTCACAAAATCAATTGAAAAAGCAAAAATAGAATGAAAAACAGAAAGAAAAACAGCACACCCTAGAGGAGAATTTGCTGGCGTTTAAACGCCAGTGAAGCTAGTAAATGGGCGTTTAACGCCCAGTCTGGCATCATTCTGGGCGTTTAACGCTAGAAAGGGGCATTAGACTGGCGTTAAACGCCAGGAAAGGGCAAGAAGCTAGCGTTAAACGCCAAAAATGGGCACCAGCCCGGCGTTTAACGCCAGAATTGGCAAAGGGTGCATTTTTGCACGCCATTTGGTGCAGGGTTGAATTTTTCTTGACACCTCAGGATCTGTGGACCCCACAGGATCCCCACCTACCCCACCACCCTCTCTCTTCTTCTTCACCCATTCACCAATCACCTCAACACCTCTTCCCCAAAAAAAAAAAAACCTTCACCTATCAAATCCCATTTTTCTCTTTACCCCTTTCTCCACCCCTATATAAACCCATCTTCACTCCTTCATTTCCACACAACCTAAACACTACTTCTCCCCTTTGGCCGAACCATACACCACCTCCATCTCCTCTATTTCTTCTTCTTCTACTCTCTTCTTTCTTCTTTTGCTCGAGGACGAGCAAACCTTTTAAGTTTGGTGTGGTAAAAGCATTGCTTTTTGTTTTTCCATAACCATTTATGGCATCCAAGGCCGGAGAAACCTCTAGAAAGAGGAAAGGGAAGGCAAAAGCTTCCACCTCCGAGTCATGGGAGATGGAGAGATTCATCTCAAGGGTGCATCAAGACCACTTCTATGAAGTTGTGGCCTTGAAGAAGGTGATTCCCGAGGTCCCTTTCAAACTCAAAAAGAGTGAATATCCGGAGATCCGACATGAGATCCGAAGAAGAGGTTGAGAAGTTCTTACCAACCCCATTCAACAAGTCGGAATCTTAATGGTTCAAGAGTTCTATGCCAATGCATGGATCACCAAGAACCATGATTAAAGTGTGAACCCGGACCCAAAGAATTGGCTTACAATGGTTCGGGGGAAATACTTAGATTTTAGTCCGGAAAATGTAAGGTTGGCATTCAACTTGCCCATGATGCAAGGAGATGAACACCCTTACACTAGAAGGGTCAACTTTGATCAAAGGTTGGACCAAGTCCTCATAGACATCTGTGAAGAGGGCGTCCAATGGAAGAGAGATTCAAGAGGGAAGCCAGTTCAATTGAGAAGGCATGACCTCAAGCCCGTGGCTAGGGGATGGTTGGAGTTTATCCAACGCTCAATCATTCCCACTAGCAACCGGTCCGAAGTTACTATAGACCGGGCCATCATGATTCATAGTATCATGATTGGAGAGGAAGTTGAAGTTCATGAGGTTATAGCCCAAGAACTCTATAAAGTGGCGGACAAGTCCTCTACCTTGGCAAGGTTAGCCTTTCCTCATCTCATTTGTCACCTCTGTTATTCAGTTGGAGTTGACATAGAAGGAGACATTCTCATTGATGAGGACAAGCCCATCACTAAGAAAAGGATGGAGCAAACAAGAGACCCCACTCATCATGAAATCCCTGAGATGCCTCAAGGGATGCACTTTCCTCCACAAAACTATTGGGAGCAAATCAACACCTCCCTAGGAGAACTGAGTTCCAACATGGGACAACTAAGGGTGGAGCACCAAGAACACTCCATTCTCCTCCATGAAATTAGAGAAGATCAAAGAATCATGAGAGAGGAGCAACAAAGGCAAGGAAGAGACATTGAGGAGCTCAAGCACTTCATAAGATCTTCAAGAGGAAGAACAAGCCGCCATCACTAAGGTGGACCCGTTCTTTAAATTCCTTGTTCTTTACTTTCTTGTTTTTCGAATTTAATGCTTATGTTTATCTATGTTTGTGTCTTATGATCATTAGTGTCTTAGTGTCTATGCCTTAAAGTTATGAATGTCCTATGAATCCATCACCTCTCTTAAATGAAAAATGTTCTTAATTGAAAAAGAGAAGAATTGCATGAATTTTAAATTTTATAACAGATTAATTATTTTGATGTGGTGGCAATACTTTTATTTTCTGAATGTATGCTTGAACAGTGCATATGTCTTTTGAATTTGTTGTTCATGAATGTCAAAATTGTTGGCTCTTGAAAGAATGATGAAAAAGGAGACATGTTACTGAGGATCTAAAAAATCATAAAAATGATTCTTGAAGTAAGAAAAAGCAGTGAATACAAAAAAAAAAGAAAAAAACGAAAAGAAAAAGGAGAAAGAGAAAAAGAAAGAAAAAGAAAGAAATAAAGTTGTGATCCAAGGCAAAAAGAGTGTGCTTAAGAACCCTGGACACCTCTAATTGGGGACTCTAGCAAAGCTGAGTCACAATCTGAAAAGGTTCACCCAATTATGTGTCTGTGGCATGTATGTATCCGGTGGTAATACTGGAAGACAGAGTGCTTTGGGCCACGGCCAAGACTCATAAAGTAGCTGTGTTCAAGAATCATCATACTTAACTAGGAGAATCAATAACACTATCTGGATTCTGAGTTCCTAAAGAAGCCAATCATTCTGAATTTCAAAGGATAGAGTGAGATGCCAAAACTGTTCAGAGGCAAAAAGCTAGAAGCCCCGCTCATCTAATTAATACTGATCTTCATAGATGTTTTTGGAGTTCATTGCATATTCTCTTCTTTTTATCTTATGTAATTTTCAGTTGCTTGGGGACAAGCAACAATTTAAGTTTGGTGTTGTGATGAGCGGATAATTTGTACGCTTTTTGGCATTGTTTTTAGTATGTTTTTAGTAGATTTAGTTAGTTTTTATTATATTTTTATTAGTTTTTAGTTAAAATTCACTTTTCTGGACTTTACTATTAGTTTGTGTGTTTTTCTGTGATTTCAGGTATTTTCTGGCTGAAATTGAGGGATCTGAGCAAAAATCTGATTCAGAGACTAAAAGGACTGTAGATGCTGTTGGATTCTGACCTCCTGCACTCGAAGTGGATTTTCTGGAGCTAAAGCAGCCCAATTGGCGCGCTCTCAAATGCGTTGGAAAGTAGACATCCTGGGCTTTCCAGCAATATATAATAGTCCATACTTTACTCGAGATTTGATGGCCCAAACCGGCGTTCCAAGTCATCTCAAGAATGCCCGGCGTTAAACGCCGGAACTGGCACAAAAATGGGAGTTAAACGCCCAAACTGGCACAAAAGCTGGCTTTTAACTCCAAGAAGAGTCTCTACACGAAAATGCTTCAAATGCTCAGCCCAAGCACACACCAAGTGGGCCCGGAAGTGGATTTTTATGTCATTTACTCATCTTTGTAAACCTTAAGCTACTAGTTCTCTATAAATAGGACCTTTTGCTAATTGTATTTAGATCTTTCAATCTTAGAATCTTTTGATCATGTTTTTATGATTGAACCCTCTTTGGGAGGCTGGTCTCACGGCCATGCCTAGACCTTGTTCTTATGTATTTTCAACAGTGGAGTTTCTACACACCATAGATTAAGGTGTGGAGCTCTGCTGTACCTTGAGTATTAATGCAATTACTATTGTTCTTCTATTCAATTCAGCTTGTTCTTATTCCAAGATATTCATTCGCACTCAAGAACTTGATGAATGTGATGATTATGTGACGCTCATCATCATTCTCACTTATGAACGCGTGCCTGACAACCACTCCCGTTCTACAAGCAAACAAGGCTTGAATGTTTATCTCTTGGATTCTTTAACCGGAATCTTCGTGGTATAAGCTAGAATTGATGGCGGCATTCAAGAGAATCCGGAAGGTCTAAACCTTGTCTGTGGTATTCTGAGTAGGATTCAATGATTGAATGACTGTGACGAGCTTCAAACTCGCGATTGTGGGGCATTAGTGACAGACGCAAAAGAATCACTGGATTCTATTCCGACATGATCGAGAACCGACAGCTGGATAGCCGTGCCGTGACAGGGTGCGTTGAACATTTCCACTGAGAGGACGGGACTGTAGCCATTGACAACGGTGATGCCCAACATACAGCTTGCCATGGAAGGGAGTAAGAAGGATTGGATGAAGGCAGTAGGAAAGCAGAGAGACGGAAGGGACAAAGCATCTTCATACGCTTATCTGAAGTTCTCACTAATGAATTGCATACGTATCTCTATCTTTATCTTTATGTTTTATTCATATATCATTCATAACCATTTGAGTCTGCCTGACTGAGATTTACAAGATGACCATAGCTTGCTTCATACCAACAATCTCCGTGGGATCGACCCTTACTCGCGTAAGGTTTATTACTTGGACGACCCAGTGCACTTGCTGGTTAGTTGTGCGAAGTTGTGATGCCATGGTATTGAGCACCAAGTCTTTGGGGCCATTACTAGGAATTAATTGAGTTGTGAAAAGAAGAGATCACAATTTCGTGCATCAAAGGTCTTTCTTATGAATCAAAGAAGGTTGTAGACCATTCATCAGGGGGCTCTCTAAACAAGAAGAAAATCATTGAAGAAGCCATAGATGTCATTAAAACAGTAGCTGAGAATGACTACTTCTATGCCTCTGAAAGAAGCAATACTCGAGGAGTAATGGAGCTGAACCACATGGATGCATTGCTAGCTCAAAATAAGATGATCACCAAGCAGCTAGCAGATCTTACCAAGAAGGTGGAGGAAAACCAAGTTGCAGCTGTCATCACTTCATCACCAGCTTAAAAAGGAGTGAATATAGGAGAAAAAGGTGATTGGGAACAAGCAAACTATGTTGGAAACTCACCTAGACAAATCCATGATCCGTACTCCAAACTTACAACTCTGGATGGAGAAATCACCCCAACTTTGGGTGGGGAAATCAACAAGACCAAGGCCAAGACCAGAGACGCCACAACCACAACCCCAACAACAATGCAACTCACCAACATCCCTCACAGAGGTCCTATCAACAACCACCTAATCCTAACCCACCATCACTAACCGAGGATAGACTTTCAAAGATTGAGACTCTACTTGAAGACATATGTAGAGAGAACCAAGATAATAAGGTGTTTAAGGAGGAAGTGCGAGCCAATATCAAAAACCAAGGGGAAAACATCAAGAGACTGGAGTGTCAAGTAGGGTATCTAGCTCAACAAATTCCCAAACCGACTGATGGTTTTCCAAGTGACACAGAGAAGAACCCAAGAGGAGAAACAAAGAAAGTAAGGTAGGAAGAATGTAAGATGATCACCACAAGTGATGAGAGGAGTATGGAGGAAGTAGAACACCTCCAAGACAGTCCAAAGGAAAATCATGAAGAAAGAAACGCTGCACCTCAACTCACACTCAAGGAAGAGCTAAAGGAGAGGGAGATACTGAACCCATATGCACCCTTCCCCCCAAAGGCTTAAGGGTAGTGTAGCAAGGAGAATGTATTCAAGGTTCCTCGACATGTTTGCATCTTTTGATGTAAATATACCATCCATTAAGGCCCTGTGATGACTGGTCATCATATACCCATTTTTCAAGCTAATTTCACTTGTTTTATTAGCATTTATGCACTTTCTTGCATCCTAAGTAAGTGATTTGGAGTGAAAATGCATAACTTCTTTAAATCAAACAACCACCATGAAATTAATGTTAACTCATAAGGTTTAAGCTGAATTTAATTAATTTTTAATTGATTTATAAGCCTTGTGAATTTAGTGATACTTTGAGTGGTTGTTTTGGTTTATTGTAGGTGAAGAAAAGAAGAAAAAAGGAAAGCGTGGCTTAAGAAAGCGTGGTCCAAGCTTAAGAAAGCGTGGCGCATAAAGGAGGAGTGCAAGCATTGCCCTCCACAAGGGCACACTGCCCTCTAGGAGGGCAACATAAGGAAACAAGGCTTGAGAGGCAACTCTGCCCTGCCCACGACAAGGGCAGAGCACAAATTGGTGCCATGAATCAAGAAGAACAAAACATTGCCCTGCCCTCCTCAAGGGCAGTATCGGGCTCACCAAGGGGAAAAATTCAAAGAAAAAGTTCACCATTGCTTGCCACAAGGATCGAACATGGAACCATGAGGAAACAAGAAACTAAGCCTTACTTTGGTGCCAAGAAAATCAAAGAAACGAAGTAGCGTGCGCGTCACACAAGGATCGAACACGGGACTTCAATTTGGAGACATTGCCCTGCCCTCCGCAAGGGCAGGGCAGCATTTTGTTATGGCACGGCCAGTGCACCAAACTGGCGCACCAAGGCATCACTCGGCAGCACCAGCAGCCCGCACAGGCACCATTCTGGCGCGCCAAAAAGTTTCGCCCTGCCCTCCACAAGGGCAGGGCAGCGTTCTGCAGCACCCAAGCGCGCACGCAAGCACCAACGCGCACCATTTTCTGCCCTGCCCTCCACAATGGCAGGGCAGCCTCCTGGAAGCAATTCTTCATGGGCCAAAAATTGAATTAAAAATCCAATTTAATTCATTTCTTCACCAAATCAAAAGCCCATCCAAATCCCAAGATCCAAGAATAGAAAGTGTATAAATAGGAGTTAGTTTGATGTAATTAGGACTTTTGACTTTTAGCTTTTTACTTTATTTTTGAATTGGGAACCTTCTTTGGAATTTTGGAGATTTCATTGAGAGCTAGGAACTGATTTTTCAGAGAATTGGGGAGGAGAATTGATCTCTCTTCTTCCTGGTTCTTGCTTGAGCATTTTTATTTTTCTTGTTTGAGTCTTGGGTGTTAAGAATTGAGGAAATTCTGTCTCAATCTCCACTCAAGAGCTCTTTAATTTCTCTTCTGCATAATTGAGTTCATTTACATTCCCTTTACTGCTTCTTCTTTAATTCCTTGTTAATTGCTTTGAGAATTTAGATCTGGGAAGGCAATTGAGATCTAGGCTTTGCTACCTAGTCTTTGGAGTCCTGAGATCACATTTTCCTTTTGGTTCTTATGTGAACCTCTTCTGCAATTAATTTCCTTACTGTTTGAGTTCTAATTACTTCTAATTCAATTTCTGCTCTATCAATTGTTGCAATTCAATTTCTCCTTGCTTAGATTCTGATATCCCATTCCTTAAATCCCTTTTACATTCAAGCAATTTATATTTCTTGCACTTTAAGTTACTGCAATTTACATTTCTTGCCCTTTAAGTTTCAGTTATTTAATTTCTTGTTCTTTAAGATTCAGTCCCTTTTAATTTCTGCAATTCTTCCCTTCCCCCTTTACATTTCCTGTTGTTTATTTACTGTTGGATACAAAACACTCAACCAATACTTGATTCGCTTGACTAAATCAACCACTAAACTAAAATTGCTCAATCCTTCAATCCCTATGGGATCGACCTCACTCATGTGAGTTATTATTACTTGATACGACCCGGTACACTTGCCGGTGAGTTTTGTGTCGGATCGTTTTCCGCACATCAAGTTTTTGGCACCGTTGCCGGGGATTGAAATAGATTGACAATGATTAAGTGAAGTGGAGGTCTAGATCAAGCACTTTTTCTTTTCTGTTTCTTTATTTTTCTTTACACACTAACTGTTTGAATTTTTTCTTAAACTAACTAAAAATTCATTCTAGCAATAGATTGAAGTTTCACTGGTTTTCTGGATCTGTGTGTTTCTTATTGTGTGTTTGTATGTCAGGTACAGGAAGAGCTTCCCCTATTCTCTCTGAAATTGACCAAAGAACTCTTCGAAGAATAAGAAGAGCTGAAAGAGGGAAGAACGTCATTGGAGAGGAAGAATCTGAGGAGGAATTCCAAGAAATAGAAGGAGATCCATCAAATCCCAATCAACCAGAAGGAGGAGTCAACAATAACCAACAACAAAGAAGAGTACTGGCTTCCTACACATTTGCAAATGCTAGACACTGTGGGAGTAGCATCCTTACCCCCAATGTCAATGCAAACAACTTTGAACTAAAGCCACAGCTCATCACACTGGTTCAAAACAATTGTTCTGTTGGAGGAGGGCCATTGGAGGATCCAAATCAACATCTATCTACCTTCTTAAGGATTTGTGATACTGTCAAAACCAATGGTGTGCCTCCTGACAGTTACAAGTTGCTGCTCTTTCCATTCTCTCTCAGGGACAAAGCCACTCAATGGCTAGAAACATTTCCAAAGGAAAGCATCAACACTTGGGATGATTTGGTGAGCAAGTTTCTTGCCAAATTTTACCCCCCTCAAAGGATCATAAGATAGAAGACTGAGGTGCAGACATTCACTCAAATGGAGTCTAAAAATTTATATGAAGCATGGGAAAGATATAAGGCACTATTAAGGAAGTGTCCACCAGAGATGTTTACTGAGTGGGATAAGTTGCAGAACTTCTATGAAGGACTTACTCTGAAAGCCCAAGAAGCACTTGATCACTCAGCTGGAGGCTCATTACAACTCATGAAAACTACAGAGGAAGCTCAAAACCTCATTGATATGGTGGCCAACAACCAATATTTCTTTGCTCATCAAAGGCAACGCTAACCATCACAAAGAAGAGGAGTCATGGAGTTGGAAGGAGTGGATTCAATCTTAGCTCAAAACAAAATGATGCAGCAGCAGATTCAACAACAGTTTGAGCAAATGGCCAAAAGAATTGATGGCCTGCAAGTAGCATCAGTGAGTGCCACAAGCCAACCATCAACCACATGGGTGCAAAGTGAAGAAACTCAAGAGGAGCAACAGCAAGAGCAAGTCCAATACATGCACAACCAAAATCCTGGAACAAATGAAGTCTATGGTGATACCTACAATCCATCTTGGAAGAACCATCCCAACCTCAGATGAGGAGACAACCACAATCAAACTCAGCAACCATGGCAAAGAAACTCAAATCAAAACAATTGGAAAAACACAAACCACAACAACCAGCCAAACACTAACCAGAATACATACAGAAAACCACAAAACACTTACCCCAACTCAAACCATTATCCACCCAATAACCAACCAACTAACCAAAACACCTACCATCATCCAACAACACCCCAAAGCCAACCTACCTCACAAGAATCCCAGAAGATTACTAATCTAGAGCTGCTCATGGAGAAAATGATGAAGAACCAAGAATTGACAACAAAGAACCAAGAAGCTTCCATGAAGAACTTAGAAAGGCAAATTGGACAAATCTCCAAACAGATTTCTGTTGAAAAACCATCAAGCTCACTACCAAGTGACACCATTCCTAACCCAAAGGAAGAATGCAAGGTCGTGCAACTAAGGAGTGGAAAGATGTTGGTGGATAGCAACCAAGGAGCAACCAAGAAACTTATGGAGAATGACAAAGAGCCAACAAAGAATGATAAAGCTAACAACAAGGACATAACAAGCAAGAATGTCCCAGAAAAACTCACAGAGGAAAACAACCAACCACAGAATCTGAAGAAGGGAAAGCAGATCAACCAATTCCAAGACAACTTCAAGGGGAGAAAAGCTTGACACCCCCACTACCTTATCCACAAAGATTCCACAAAGAGACAAAGGATCAGCATTTCCACAAATTTCTTGAGACTTTCAAGAAGCTGGAAATCAACATACCTTTGGCTGAGGTGTTGGAGCAAATGCCTCTATATGCCAAGTTCTTAAAGGAGCTAATCAATAAGAAAAGAAGTTGGAATGAGAAGGAGACTGTAATGCTCAGTGAAGAATGTAGTGCACTAATCAAAAAAGGGCTCCCTCCCAAGCTTGAAGATCCTGGAGGTTTCTTCCTACCCTGCACTATTGGAAGCCTATTCATCAACAAGGGGATGTGTGACTTAGGAGCAAGTATAAATCTAATCCCATCTTCTTTAGTGAAAAAGCTTGGCATAGAAGAGGTGAAACCAATACAGATGTCCTTGGAATTGGTGGACCAATCAGTAGTATATCCTAAAGGGTTGATTGAGAACCTTTTAGTTAAGGTTGACAAGTTCATCTATCCGGCAGATTTTGTGATCCTAGATTCATCAGAGAATGGGAATGACTCCTTAATACTTGGTCGACCATTTTTGGCCACTGCTAGAGCCATTGTAGACATAGAGCAGGGAGAGCTAACCCTCAGAATGCATGAGGAGAGCATCACCTTGAAAGTCTTTCAAGAATCACAAAGTAAGGAAGAAACAAGCAAGATAAGTGACTATCTTCCAGGGCAAGCAATCAACAAAATAATAGAACAGAAGAGTGAGCAGGTACAAGGAGAGGAAGGAATTCAAAAAGAGGCCGGGATGATAAACAAAAAGGGGGGAATCATAACTCAAGTCACTGTCAAAGGAGACAGATCAACAAGGAAGAAAAAGAAGAAAAACAGGAAGAAAGCTTACAAAGGGTGGAAGAATAAGAAAATTCCAACTAAGGGATTTTCCAAAGGTGACAAAGTACAATTAGTATATCAACAGCTGGGAACAGAAGATCATTACACTGTCAACCAAGTACTCTCTCTTGAGCACATTGAAATTGAGCATCAAGGCACACAGAGAAAGCTTACAGTGAGAGGTGACAAGTTGAGACATCACCAGCATCAACCACCTTAAAGGGAGTTCAATGTCAAGTTAGTGACAATAAAAGAGCGCTTCATGGGAGGCAACCCATGATTTAAGATTCTGTCCTTTCTTTTATTCAATAAGCCATGATTACCTGAGCATGATTTTTGAACGTCCATATAAAATGCATACATTGTTTTGAAGCACATGTCAAACTTCTAAGTTTGGTGTACCTTAAGGCACACCCAAGTTCATTTTTCAAAAAAGGAGATTATTCTTAGAACATATGCATAATTCTTTTTGATGAAGCATATGACCAAACACTAAGTTTGGTGTCTGCATGTGTAACAATGTTCAGAAGATCATTTCCCAATCATGGAATCAAAACCATACAGAAAGGGATCATGCATCAAAATTTTTTTTAAATATAAAATACATCAATTGTGAAGAATGGTTTGCATTGCTAAGCCATCCCCTCAATAAAAGATAAGTTTGGTGTTCACCAACTTTTATAATCTTTAATTAAGGGACACAATTGACCACCAAAGAAAAAAAAATTTTATAAATAATAATAAACAAAACAAAACAATTTTTTATTGCAAATCAATTGCCAACGACTACATTAATGTTCTAAGGCTAGTTGTTTTGGTTCATGCAGGAGAAAAAGATTGAGACAAACACAAGGAGGGGCCACGGCTAGGACAAGCTAAGTAAGGAGTGGTCACATGTGCCTAGAAGAGCGTGCTCCTTGGGAAGCAGAATTTGCATGCATGCATCATCGAACACCTAAATGCATGCAACCAATGAGAAGAGAATCCTCGTCAAAGCCTCAACAATGCATGCAGACCGTTCATTCTATGAACCGTTTGGATGAACAACTTAATCTCAACCCTTCATGAGCACCAACGAACTCCTTCCTCATTTATTATGGTTTTGTTGGAAAGCTTGAAGAATCTGCCTATAAATAGCCGTTAGCACTAAAACGGTTTACACACTCATTCAAGCCACCTTCACATGAAAGCCATAATCCCCTCTACTCCCAAAACTAAAACAATTCCCTTATCTCACACAACAGAACCGAGAATCATCCCAAACACAACACATCTTTCTTCTATTCTCATTTTTCCCTTCATCCCACCTCAATTCAAATGGCCTCCTCAAGCTCAAAAAGTAGGCCGGGAAAGGAACCTATGGTAGCCGAACCTCCATCATATGATGCAACCAAATTTAGATTCCAATTCCATGAAGGGAGATATCATAGGTTCATGGAGGCAAAGAATGTAATCTATGAGAAAGGGCTTGAGTTGAGGGACGGGGAATACCCCATCATGAGGCAAATCACTAAAGAAAGAAGGTGGGAACTTTTATGTGCTCCTCTTGTCGACATCAGTGCAGTCATGATCAGGGAGTTCTATGCAAATGCTGTAAAAGAAAACAAAGACAGTGCCCCTTACACAAGCTATGTCAGAGGAGTTGAAGTAAGTTTCAGCCCAGCAGCCATCACAAGGGCCCTAAAGTTGAGAACTATAACTTATGCAGAGCCCAGTTATGAGAGTAGATTGCAGATGGAAAACAATCCTGATGAGATCTTACAAGGGTTATGTGTGGAGAATACAGATTGGGAAAGAGATTCAAAGGGAGTTCCAAGTCACTTGAGGAGGATAAATCTCACTCCTGTGGCCAAAGGATGGTATGAAATAGTAAGGAGATCTATCCTCCCTACTGGAAATGCCTCATGGGTCACAATCAAACGAGCACTCTTGACATACTGCATCTTACATGGAGGTGAAATCAACATCGCGCAACTTATAGCCGACAGTATTCAAGAGATGGCTAACAGCACAAGCAAATCAAGTGGTCTTGGACATCCAAGTACCATCCTCAGGCTATGCGACAAAGCTGGAGTAATCTTTGAAGATGAGGACACAAAAAAAGTGAAAAAGGGGAAAGGGATCACCAAGAAGAGTATGGAAGGAATAAATGAAAAAGATGATCCAGAAGGGGTGGTAGCTCCCAGGCAAAGGAGATCACAAAGAAAGGAAGGACGAAATCAAGCTCATGATGCCATAAACATGAGCCAGCTACACAGAGCAATAGAAGAGCTATCTCAACAACTCATGCAGACTCAACAAGAGCAAAATCAGGGGCGCCAAGAGCAATATCTAGAGCCCCATCCAGAGTTTAGGGAGCAATATTTGAAAGATAAAGAGGAGAGAGAAGCTTGGCAGCGTCAAATGGAGGAGAAGCAAGAGAGATGGCAACAGCAAATGATGACTCAGCAGCAAGAATTTCAAGCACAGATTCTTGAAGGACAAAAAGAGCAATACAAAGAATTCAAAGAATCATATGATAAGCTGTACTTTAGTCAAGCTAAAGCAGGGGAATATAGTCACAACCTGTATCAATGGAAGAATATTCATCACACCATGGGAGAAGTTAGATATGCGCAAAGAATGGAGAGTGATGAAAACATGCAAGCAAGGTTGGAGTACTTGACCCATAATTTGCCAACACTCAATCCTCAGATCAAGCCATTTGAGCAATGCCCTGAATTTGGAGCCAAGCAACAAGCAAGGTCTCGTCACTATACGGAGGCAACTTTTAAAAAATTGGAAGAAGTTGGGCTCTCAGGACTCTTAGATTCTGTTTGGGGTAGAAGATGTCCTGGTGAAGAGATCCGAGACTATTCCAAGCTAGGGAAGAAAAAGAAGAAAAAGGGAGAATCAAGCAGCAGCCACGACCATTAGAAGGTGGCAAAGTTCTTTCATTCCCCTTCTTTCACTCTTCTAATAAGGAGAAGCATGTCTGAAACATGATATGCCTCCACTGTTTATTTCCTTTTTATTTCATTTTCTTGTACTTATCTTTGTTCAATAAGTAGCTAGAGAAATGATTTGCATAATGCTTGTCATTCATCACTTAGCTTGAATTTTGTTTTGTTTCCCATATGCTTGAATAAAAGAGATTTTGTTTGAATTGAAAAGTAAAAATCCAATGTTGCATAAGTAGAATGGAAGTTAATGGTGGTATATATGTTTGATTAAATGCATAACTCATGAAATAATTGTTGCATAATATCATTTTCATTTAAGTGAAAGTTAGCTTGCTGTTACAAAGACTCTCATCAATAAAAGAAAAAGCCCTTGGGAACAAAAACAGAAAGAAAAGGAAGAAGAAAAAGCCAAAATGGCAAGAAAAACAAAGAATAAAGGTTGGACACCAATAGCTTGGACCCTAGGACATATGCCTGTGGTGTTCTTGTACTAAGATATGCTTGGATAAGTAAATTCTAAGGGGTATTTTGAAACCCGGTCACTTAGATCAACTGATTTGGGATGGCCAATTGAAAGTCCACAATAAAGAGCAACTTAGATACAGAACATTTAGTTATCCAAAGAGATGTTGGGCATCAATGATCCTAGGAAGAAGTAGTGAGCCATGTGTCTGTGGTGGAAAATGTTGAGTGAAAAATAAAGCCAAAGGCTACTACTGTAACATTAGACACCAAACCTCCAAAAGAATAAGCTTGTTAAGCATTATAAGAAAGAAAAGTTAGCAAGGGAGTAATTAAAAAGTAAGTCTTATAACAGTAAGTTTAGCAAGCCTTTGAGGAAAGATGTATATTATGTAACAGCAACAATAATTGAGTTATCATTGTCTACATAAAGACTCCATAAATCAAGTTCTGCTATTTGCCTAATAAGGATATGTTTTCTTTTCTTATTCATTTCATTTTCTCTTAGTTTTGATGCTTGCTTGGGGACAAGCAAGATTTAAGTTTGGTGTTGTGATGACTAGTCATCATATACCCATTTTTCAAGCTAATTTCACTTGTTTTATTAGCATTTATGCACTTTCTTGCATCCTAAGTAAGTGATTTGGAGTGAAAATGCATAACTTCTTTAAATCAAACAACCACCATGAAATTAATGTTAACTCATAAGGTTTAAGCTGAATTTAATTGATTTTTAATTGGTTTATAAGCCTTGTGAATTTAGTGATACTTTGAGTGGTTGTTTTGGTTTATTGTAGGTGAAGAAAAGAAGAAAAAAGGAAAGCGTGGCTTAAGAATGCGTGGTCCAAGGAGAAAAAGGCGTGGCGCATAAAGGAGGAGTGCAAGCATTGCCCTCCACAAGGGCACACTGCCCTCTAGGAGGGCAACATAAGGAAACAAGGCTTGAGAGGCAACTCTGCCCTGCCCACGACAAGGGCAGAGCACAAATTGGTGCCATGAATCAAGAAGAACAAAACATTGCCCTGCCCTCCTCAAGGGCAGTATCGGGCTCACCAAGGGGAAAAATTCAAAGAAAAAGTTCACCATTGCTTGCCACAAGGATCGAACACGGAACCATGAGGAAACAAGAAACTAAGCCTTACTTTGGTGCCAAGAAAATCAAAGAAACGAAGTAGCGTGCGCATCACACAAGGATCGAACACGGGACTTCAATTTGGAGACATTGCCCTGCCCTCCGCAAGGGCAGGGCAGCATTTTGTTGTGGCACGGCCAGCGCACCAAACTGGCGCACCAAAGCATCACTCGGCAGCACCAGCAGCCCGCACAGGCACCATTCTGGCGCGCCAAAAAGTTCCGCCCTGCCCTCCGCAAGGGCAGGGCAGCGTTCTGCAGCACCCAAGCGCGCACGCAAGCACCAACGCGCACCATTTTCTGCCCTGCCCTCCACAATGGCAGGGCAGCCTCCTGGAAGCAATTCTTCATGGGCCAAAAATTGAATTAAAAATCCAATTTAATTCATTTCTTCACCAAATCAAAAGCCCATCCAAATCCCAAGATCCAAGAATAGAAAGTGTATAAATAGGAGTTAGTTTGATGTAATTAGGACTTTTGACTTTTAGCTTTTTACTTTATTTTTGAATTGGGAACCTTCTTTGGAATTTTGGAGATTTCATTGAGAGCTAGGAACTGATTTTTCAGAGAATTGGGGAGGAGAATTGATCTCTCTTCTTCCTGGTTCTTGCTTGAGCATTTTTATTTTTCTTGTTTGAGTCTTGGGTGTTAAGAATTGAGGAAATTCTGTCTCAATCTCCACTCAAGAGCTCTTTAATTTCTCTTCTGCATAATTGAGTTCATTTACATTCCCTTTACTGCTTCTTCTTTAATTCCTTGTTAATTGCTTTGAGAATTTAGATCTGGGAAGGCAATTGAGATCTAGGCTTTGCTACCTAGTCTCTGGAGTCTTGAGATCACATTTTCCTTTTGGTTCTCCTGTGAACCTCTTCTGCAATTAATTTCCTTACTGTTTGAGTTCTAATTACTTCTAATTCAATTTCTGCTCTATCAATTGTTGCAATTCAATTTCTCCTTGCTTAGATTCTGATACCCCATTCCTCAAATCCCTTTTACATTCAAGCAATTTATATTTCTTGCACTTTAAGTTACTGCAATTTACATTTCTTGCCCTTTAAGTTTCAGTTATTCAATTTCTTGTTCTTTAAGATTCAGTCCTTCTACTTTCAGTCCCTTTTAATTTCTGCAATTCTTCCCTTCCCCCTTTACATTTCCTGTTGTTTATTTACTGTTGGATACAAAATACTCAACAAATACTTGATTCGCTTGACTAAATCAACCACTAAACTAAAATTGCTCAATCCTTCAATCCCTGTGGGATCGACCTCACTCATGTGAGTTATTATTACTTGATGCGACCCGGTACACTTGCCGGTGAGTTTTGTGTCGGATCATTTTCCGCACATCACCCTCCAGCAAATGCCTTCCTACATCAAGTATATAAAGGAGCTACTAGCCAGAAAGAGTTTATTGAAGGGTGGACAAACAATAAAGATGAACAGGGATTGCAGTGCTCTCATTCAAATAGAGCCACCCACAAAGAATAAGGATCCAGGGAGTTTTCATATTCCCTATGCTATAGGAGAAACAATGATTGATAATGGACTCTGTGACTTGGGAGCAAGTATCAACCCAATGCCTCTATCTCTCATGAAAAAGCTTCAAATCAATGAACTAACACCCACAGATGTAATCATCAAATTGGCTGACAAAACTCAAAAATAGGCAATAGGAGTGGTTGAGAATGTGTTAGTGAAGGTTGGGAACTACTTCCTCCCCACAGACTTTGTTATCCTGGAAATGGATGAGAATACTATTCACCCTATCATTCTGGGAAGGCTATTCTTAGCCACAGCCAGAGCACTTATAGATGTGGAGCACGGAGAGCTAGTATTGAGAATATATGATGAGCAGCTCACCTTCAATATTTTCAAACTCTCACAAGAAGCAGATCTTGATAACAAAGAACTGAAGGAAGAGTCAAACAAGGGAGCTCAAGCACTAACCCTAAGAACTCCTGTGGCTAACAACCAATGTGATCAGAAGGAGCAACAGCCAAGTGTAATCCAAAAGAACCCAGACCCACCAGAGTCATATGAGATAGGCAACAAAACCATTCTTAAAGAGGAAACCACAAGGAACAAATTGACATCAAGGGACACAAAAAAAGGTCCCAAGGGAATGGAAAAACAAGAAGATCCCTACAGAAGATTTCTCTCCAGGAGATGAAGTGGTCTCTACATACTTTCCATCTATACCACCTCATCTCCCCACTATTCCATCTCATCTGCCTCCAGTGTACACCATCAACAAAATTTTGTCCTTAGAGCATGTGAAACTTGTCAACAAGGCCAATGGAAACAGATTCACTACAAGGGGGGAAGATTTTAAGCATTACCAACTACCTTGACAAGGACCAAACGTCAAGCTAATGACGCTAAAGAAGCGCTTCATGGGAGGCAACCCATGTTCTATACCCTCTCTCTTTAATCTCTAATAGTAGTAATAAAGCAAATTTCATGGATTTTTAAATCAATTTTGACAACCAATATAAGACCCCTTACATGCAGCATATAGTACATGCTAAGTTTGGTGTTTAAGGCACACCAAGAGGGCTTGAACACACTTCATGATGAGAGATTATTTCTGAATCTTGTTGCACCATATGATCACAAACAAGTTTGGTGTACCAACGTTGCATGCATGGACAATTTAGTGGTTGATTGATTTACATCCTTAAAAAGCATTTAGTATTTAAAAACAAAAGAAAAAGATTTTTTTCTAGTAGCTAGTTCACACCTTAAGTCTTCCCACCAAAAATGTTAATTAACCATTTGCATTCCTTTTTGTCTTGTATAGGAAATCAAAGAGGTCATTGATGGTACTTGATAGGACAATCAAGTAAAGGAGATTTGGCCACTATACCACGGAACTTATACACTTGTCTTCAATATAAATGGATCAAAAACAAGAAGATCTTGCCAGAATTGACATTCCAGTTCAACGAGGATGAATGCCCCAAGATCAGGGAGAAGATTGCACAGAGGGGCTGGCAAAAGCTCACCAACCCAGAGACAAAGATAAATGCAAACCTTATCAAAGAGCTCTATGCAAATGCGGTCAGAGAAGATAACACTAGGGCTCCCACATTCAAAAGTTATGTAAGAGAAACAGAGGTGGACTTCAGCCCCAATGTTATAACAAGGACTCTTCAACTAAAATCACCACATTTTGATGAGCTTAGCTATCAAGTAAGAATAAGTAATGCTCCCGAGGAAGGTGAACTTGAAGAAATTGTGAATGATATGTGTGTCATTAGGTCTGATTGGGAAAGATACTCGGACAAGAGACCAAGGTTCATTAGGAGAGGAGACCTTATCCCAGAAGCCAAAGGATGGTTTGAGTTAGTAAGGAGATCTATCCTTCCAGCCGCAAACAATTCTGAGGTCAATATTGCTCGAGCCACCATGGTATATTGCCTAGTAAAGGGTGGAAGCATCAATGTGCATGAAATTATAGCTGAAGGGATCCAAGATTCAGCCGAGAAGAATGATCCGGGTGCTAGACTTTGGTACCCCAACACCATCCTGAAACTATGCATGAAAGCCAAGGTGGTGTTCGAAGACAACAATCCACAATGGGTAAATCCTGGGAGACTAGTCACGCTCCAATGCATAAACTATGTGACACCGGCTCAACAACAAAGAAGACCTCGGATAGGGGAACCTCACCAAGAAGAACCCCAACAAACAGAAAACCAGCAAGAAGGATAATTTGATCCAACTAATATAAATTTGTTTCACATCAACGAAGCCATTGAGTATTTGGCAAGTAGCTATATGGAGGGACAAGAACAGCAACTACATATCCAAGCTCAAAGGATGGATCATCAAGAAAAACTACTCTCTAATTGGATGGATCAACAAAGAGAGTGGCAGAAACAGCAAATGGAGTTGCAACAAGAGCATTACTCCCAGCAAACCCAAGCCATCAACCAAGTGTCCGAAAGGCAAGAAAGCCAGGACAAACGCCTTCAAGAACTCAACCAACACCAGATAGCTCAGATGAAAGCCTTCAACGAATTCAGTGTGCTCAGTGAAGGAAGGCAATTGCATCGAGAAGAATTTAGCATAAACACTCAGGCCAAGTTAAACTATATGACTGGGCATATGCATAACTTACACCCTGCCATCCCAAGTTATGAGGCAGTTCGCAAGGACTTAACAGAGCAAGAAAAAGAGAAGGTGAAACAGCAAAAGGAAGCATTAAAGAAGAAGATGGAGAATGCTGGTTTCTGGAAAAAGCTGATAGGGAAGCGCAAAGTGAATGGGGACTCAAGCAATCAAGGAGGATCCCAAGACAAAGGAACATGAACATTCCAACAAGTGAAAGGTGGTGGAGTTCCTTCTTAGTTCTATCTCTTTCAAACTTTAAATAAGGAAAATCATGTATGAAATAGAACATGCGTCCATAAGTAGCTTAGGATTTTCAATTCTGCATTTAAGGTTTTCATTGTTTAGGTCCATCTTATTGAGCTTAATGTCCCTAGTGTTCGCTTTCATCTTACTTACTTGTATGCCTGTCCTTTAAGTTAATCAAAAAGAAAATGTTATGATAAGAACAAGAGTGGAGTTATTTTGTGAAGTGAATCCTGAATGTTTGTGGTAGGGTGATTAGTTAGCTAAGTTGGTTCACCAACAAGGAAAGAAGGCAACTATCTATCCTGAATCCTATGCTTGAAACACATCCTATGAGACTAACTAAATAATAAGATCCCAATAAGAAAAGAGAAAGAGCAATAAAAGTGAAAAGGAAAGAAACACAATAAGAAACAATGCTAGGCACCAATGGTTTTAAGATTGAGGCATATGTCTGTGGTGTTCATGTGCAAGGGATATGCTTGGATGAATAAGCTCTTAGGGGTGCCTCATCACTTGGTAACTTGGATTAACTAATCCGGGATTATCAGCTGAAAGTCCACTATCAAGAGTGACCCTTGCTACAAAACACTTAGTAACCCAAAGAGGTGCTGGACACCAAGGTCTCAAGAAAGAAAAATAACAAACCATGTGCCTGTGGTGTGTATGTATGAGGGAAAGAGACTTGAGGGAGCAAGTCCTTAGGGTTGTCTTAACACCTAGCACCTTGAACCAACTGGTTCGGGAGTGTTGACTGAAAGCTTATCATAAAGAGTAGCCCTCTTACAGAGCACTTAGCCAAAAGAAGAATGCAATAAATCTTGAAAAAAAAGGGAGAAGGATCAACAATTAAGAAGTCTCAAAGGATGCAATCAAGAGAGTAACCAAGGACTTGATAAAGGCCTGAAACCTAGTAAAGGAAAGAACCTAAGTTGCTATGCATGAAACCCCATAAACCAGGAATTCTACTTCTACATTATTTTCTTGTTCTTTCATCCATTCTTCCTATGTCGCAGTACTTGCTTAGGGACAAGCAAGCTTTAAGTTTGGTGTTGTGATGCCAGGGCATCTAGGCCAGTTTTACTGACCTTTTCTTTGCTGTTTTAAGGTAGCTTCATGCATTTTCTTAGAGAATAAGGCAAGTTTTGGATGAAAATACACTCACACCTTGATTCAAGCAACTATTGTGAATTTCACATGATTCCATGAGGTTTTTGCAAGACTTAAATGACAAATTGATGATGCATAATCTCATAACTTTGACTAGAGCTTTGATGCACTTTATTTGCTTGATTTTAGGACAAAGGAAGCAAGGAAGAACCATGTTAGTAGCCACGTTAACCTAGTTATCGTGACCACTAACGTGGAATGGGGAAGAGCTTGCAACCTTAACGAGAAAAGTGATCACCAATAACGCCTGCGAAACTATCATAAGCCCACGTTAATTGCCACGTTAACTAGGTTAACGTAGTAGTTAACGTGGAGAAGAAGAAAGCTCCAACGTTAGTGGTAAACGTGAACACCATTAACGCTCCAAGATTTGGCAATGAGCCACGTTAAGAGTCACGTTAACTTAGTTAACGTGAACTCTATCGTGGAAGAAAGGAACAATGCCAACGTTAGTGACACTCACCTTTGTCACTAACGTTAGATCAAACTAGCATTGCCCACGTTAGTGGTCACGTTAAGACCACTAACGTGAAAGTTAACGTAGATCTAAGATTGATGAGCCAACGTTACTGACACTCACCTTTGTCACTAATGTTGGAGATGGCATTCACTACCACGTTAGTGGCCACATTAACTTAGTTAACGTGAGCTCTAATGTGAAGAGTAGGGGCACTTGGAGCGTTAGTGACAAAGGTGAGTGCCACTAACGCTTGCGAAGGTGAGGGATACCCACGTTAGTGTAGGGACAAGGGGCACAAGGCAACGTTATTGGGAAAGGTGACTCCCAATAACGCTTGCGAAGGTTTATAAGGCAACGTTAGTGGTCACGTTAGTGCCACTAACGTTGGAGTTAACATGGGTTATTTGGGGTTGGAACGTTAGTGAAAATGGTGATTGCCACTAACGTTCTCAAACCCACAATGTCACTTAACGTTAACTTCACTAACGCCCATGCCTAATTCATACTTTTCTGCAAGCTGAGCCCACTAAAGATTGTAACTGCTTTAACTCAAGATCTAATGCCCACATCCAAGACTTGAAGAACTCGCTAGAAGATCAAGAGAAGTAGTATATATAGGAGTAGTTTTGAACTATAGAGGAGGTTGGCACTTTGGAGAACTACCCTCTGTATATTTACTTTTCTGCACTTTTAGCTAAGGATGTATTCTTTTCTGCCATTTTCCATTTCTAGAGCTATGACCAACTAAACCTCTTTCATTGGGTTAAAGAGCTCTGTTGTAATTTGATGGATCAATTATAGTTTTCATTCTCTTCTTCTTTCATCTCTTTTGATTTACTAGAAAGCTTTCAGTCTTAATTCAATTGGTTAGTTGTCTTGGAAAAGAAACTCTCCATAATTGGATCTCCTCTAAGCCTTGGAAAAGGGATGAGGAGATCATGCTAGAAATGCTTTCTCGTGTTGGACCAAATTAGGGTCTGGGCGGATATAGTGACATGTAATCCTCCCAACACTTTGATTTAGAAATACATGTGGTATAATCAGTGACCACACTTTATCTCTTCCCATGAGCAATTAAATCAAGGAATTGGGCAACTGTTCAAGCTTAGAGAGATTGGGTTGCCAAGGAATTGGAACCCAATCACTTAAGATTGCCAAGGAGATCAATAGATGCTTTGATTGAGGAAGAGATGAAAATGAATTTGATGTGGAGAATACAACATCTCTTGAGCCCAATGAATTCCCCGTTTCTGATCTTACCCATTCTCTTTACTTTCTGCCATTTATTTACATGCTCATTTCCCCAAATCCCCATCTAAGATACTGCACTTTATTTTCTGCTATTTACTTTCCCGCCATTTAATTTTCTGTAATTCTCAAACTACATTCTGTTTAGCTTAACTAGCATACTCTTCCAACTAAAGTTGCTTGACCAATCAATCCCTGTGGGATTCGACCTCACTCTATTGTGAGTTTTTACTTGACGATAATTCGGTATACTTGCCGAAGGAAAATTTGTTGAGAGACAAGTTTTCATGCATCAGGAGCCCTGCTAAGTCCTATGAATTAATAAAAGTACTAATGTTTCTTCTTCGATCCGTGTTTGATTAATTATAAGATGTATAATCATACTTCATCGTGGTGAATAGGATGATCTGACATATTGGCTCTGTTCATCACATTAAGACAAACGTGCCTGACAAACACCCGCGTCTACTTGGGTTCAAAATGCGTCTTTCACCAGACAAGGACGAACTAACAGCTTGAATATACATATCTCAGAGGGCTAATCCACGGCTTCGTTGGGAGACTTCTTGAAACATCGGTTCATCCGATTTTCAGGGAGATTAGGATCTCTGTGGTAGAGGCTAGAATCCATAGAAGCAGCATTCTCTGATCCGGAAGATCTGACCTTGTCTGTGGCATTTTGAGTAGGATCATGAAGTAGAATGGACTGTACGAGCTTCACCCTCAATCAAAATGGATCCACACTAAACTCGGGGTTTAGCTCTAGAGGAGTATTGGCAATTGCTTAAACCAGTGTCAATCACATACAGCATGCCATTAAAGAAATCACTCACAAGCAAAGGAAACAGTACTACCAGATTTAATTCAGAAAGACAAAGCAACTGTAGTCCTCAACTATTCTCTTTTAGTTTACACGACTTCTGAGTTCTAATTACCCTGTTTATTTATTCCCTTTATTTTTATGCAATTAAAAATAACATACCAATATCTCCTACTCTTTCATCTGCCTGACTAAGATCTGCAGGAAACCATAGATTGCTTCAAACCACAATCCTCGTGGGATCGATCTTGACTCGCTGAGGTATTACTTGGATGACCCAGTGCCCTTCCTGGTACAACAGTACGGAGGTGTGGAGATTTGTGATACCAAATTTTTGGCGCCGTTGTCGAGGATGGTTGAGTTTGGACAAACCGACGGATTGTCTTGCTTCCTAGATCAGGTATTGTCTTTGATTTTTGCAAAAGTATAACTTTCTATTTTGGGTTTGAGTCTTTTATTTTTATTTTCTTTTTCTCTTATTTTTGTTCTTAGTTTGAGTCTTTTATGTTGTTTTTGGTTAAATTTTCGTGTTCTTTGAGTCATTCTTTCTAAATATTTTCAAAAATATTTTGCTTTGGTTAATTCTTGTGTCAATTTTTTAAGTTTATTGTTTTCTTGTTATTTTTCTTTTAATTTTCAAAAATTTCTTTTTGGTTTTTTAAAAATTTTAAGTTTGGTGTCTGATGAGCGGATAATTTATAGGCTTTTTGGCATTATTTTTACATAGTTTTAAGTATGTTTTAGTTACTTTTTATTATATTTTTATTAGTTTTTATGCAAAAATTACATTTTTGGACTATACTATGAGTTTCTGTGTTTTTCTGTAATTTCAGATATTTTCTGGCTGAAATTGAGGGACCTGAGCAAAAATCAGATTCGAAGGCTGAGAAAGGACTGCAGATGCTGTTGGATTCTGACCCTCCTGCACTCAAAGTGGATTTTTTGGAGGTATAGAAGCCCAATTGGAACGCTCTCAATTGCATTGGAAAGTAGACATCTTGGGCTTTTCAGCAATGGATAATAGTTCATACTTTGCCTGAGATTTGATGGCCCAAAACACCGGAACTGGCACCAAAGCTGGAGTTAAACGCCCAAACTAGCATCCAAGCTGGCATTTAACTCCAGTATAGGCCTATGCACGTGTAAAGCTCAATGCTCAGCCCAAGCACAAACTAAGTGGGCCCCAGAAGTGGATTTCTGCACTATTTGCACTTAGTTACTTATTTTCTGTAATCCCTAGTAACTAGTTTAGTATAAATAGCACTTTTTACTATTGTATTTCATTTTTTGATCATCTTTTGATCTTTGGATCATCGTTTGATCTTTTGATCTCTTTTTGGCGATTTTCATATTTGGGGGAGGCTGGTCATTCGGCCATGCCTAGACCTTTTTCTCTTATTTATTTTCCAACGGTGGAGTTTCTACACGTCATAGATTAAGGTGCGGAGCTCTACTGTTCTTCATGAATTAATGCAAATACTATTGTTTCTCTTTCAATTCACACTTACTTCTTCTCCAAGATATACTCTCGTACTTAATTCAGTTAAGTCAGAATGAAGGGGTCACCCGTGACAATCACCCACTATCTTCGTTACTCGCTTAGCCAAGATCCGTGTGCCTGACAACGACAAGTGGTCTACATGATGTTCATCGTAGTCATTGCACAACAATCGGAGTATAATTTCTTGGGTCTCTGATCCACAGACCGAGTCCGTGAGATTAGAACCTTCGTGGTAGAGGCTAGAACCAATTGGCAGCATTCCTGAGATCCAAAAAGTCTAAACCTTGTCTGTGGAATTCCGAGTAGGATTTGGGAAGGGATGACTACGACGAGCTTCAAACTCGCTAATGTTGGACGCAATGATAGTGTGCAAAAGGATAGAGAGATCCTATTCCGACACAAGTGAGAATCGGCAGATGATTAGCCGTGCAGTAGCTGTACCTGGTATTTTTCATCCGAGACGAGAAATCCGACAGTTGATTAGCCTTGCAAAAACCGTACTTGGACCATTTTTGTAACATCCCTTCCAGCAAAATACCTTGCTTAAGTCAGAGTATTTCCACTAGAAAGAACATTACGTAACCTTCTCTAGTATTAACTACTTAATTATCAAGCCTTTGTATCGAGTTCGCGTTTTAGTTTTTAGAAAATTCCAGAAAATTTTGTTTTTGTTCTTTAAAGACATATATCAAAGGTCTCCAACAAACAATAATCACATAAATATTATTGATAATAATTCTTGTACAAAAGAAACCAAATAAAACTCAAATACAATATACCAAACCTACCCCTCTATATGAAATAAATTCTCAAGGGACAATCAGCGAGGGGACTCTACCAGACCAATTAAAACAATAAAGAAAACCTACTAATCGCTTGCAGCTTCAAATTGCATCTTCAAACCTGTGTCACTGAAAGGGTGGAAAATTTGGGGGTGAGAACCAAACCACATGTTCTCAGTAGAGGTCGAGAATGCCGTGAAAGTAAAGAATAAAGCGCAAATAGTTAATTTCATTCAGAGACATCTAAAAGAAAATTAACCTTCTTTAAAAGTGTTAGTTAATTATTCAAAATGCCAGACCCATATTTTCTTTATAAAACTCTTAAAAGTATCCTAGACTGTATGAATGATTAATTTGTTCTAAGCATAGGTTCATTAAGTCTATGCTGAATCAGCTTAATCTTTCATACTTTACTAGACCTCAAACACAAACCAATCACGGCCTCAGGCCTAAGCAATTCAATCAACATCCAATTCACCACAATCCAGTCAATCAGTTACAACCACAAGTAATGAGGTTCAAACACAATCAAGAGCAATTACATCAAGTATAGCAATTAGCAGTTAAACAGAATTATTCACTTAGGCAAACCAATTACAATATACACACCCAAACAATGCCACATAGATGCATAATGTGTCGGTTAGCACCTGCATTCCCGACATTTATCCGGTCACGAGTTCACGATTTCCCGAATACGATTTTCCGTTCAAATAAATGCGCATATAATTATTAGCTGCTCTATTGAGACAGCCTCTGCTTTCTACTCGCAGGAAATATACTCTTGGGAACGAAAAATTGCTGTAGGTATCCTAGTTTCCCTACAGAAGCTCTTGTGAACGGAAAATTGCTGTAGGTATCCTAGTTTCCCTACAGAAGCTCTTGGGTTGCCTCAAGCAACAAACAAATAAACAAATATCTCTTGGGTTGCTTCAAGCAACAGATAATCATACAATAAGTACTTTACTCTTTCCTTTTTCTTTCATAATTGCAAATACGCAAGCGGGACAAGACCCACGCCCTTGCCAACAATCTCATATGCCAAATAATCTTTTCTTAAAAGAATCATTGAAGTTATTATCATTAACTAAACCTTAAATATTGATTTTGATTAAGTCCTTATACTTTTATAAAAATTCGGACATAATCTCCTTTGAAAATAGGACTTAGCCACCCTTACGGGTCCCAACCAAACAATTTACCAAACTCTTTTCAACCTTTCCAATATTAATTCAATTCAGAAACAAGCAAATTCCAATATTGAATCAGCCATATAACGCTAAGGTTCATCTTTAATTTTATGAACTCATAACTCTCACTCAAGCATTCTCAACACCCTATCTTCTTTTCTGTTTTTAATATATCAAATGAACTCGGAATTGCGCAAACTTGGTGTCCAGACGTTCGTCTTGACATAAGCTTTCTAACAAACTAAAGATCATAATTTTCTGGTTTCTCTAGCCTTAGGAATAAAGGAAAAACCGAGACTGCTCTGCAGTGCGTAAAACCAGAAAAACAGCAGCAGCATGTAACATTCAAAATTCAATATAAAATCCCAGTTAAATCCAATGACTTTGAAATTAACACCGTTCAACTACACTCATCCAAGTTTCTTTTAAAAATTGGTTTCAGGTCAATATCATTTTTGATGAAGAAGTTACATAACCTAGAAGCTGACTAATTTTCTGCAGAATTCTGCTTTAAAAGTTAATGAACTTATCTTCTTCCAAGTCCCATAACTTACTCATTAAAACATAAATAGCCCTAAAATTTTAGTCACATATGCTAAACATACTTAGTTTTCACTTCCAATTGGTTGCATCTCAATATCATTCCAGATTTAAAAATTATAAAGCCTCAAAGTTACTGACTTCGAAAACAAAGCCTGACTTTTACTGCATAAAACATCTTTCTTTGAAAATCCAAATCTTTAAAACCACAATTCTAACAATTCTAAATTTTTATGAAATTAAAGTATTAGGACCAAAGTTTCATTTAAAATTGGTTCCATTTCAAAATTCAAAATGCAGAATTTCCACTAAAGAAATCAAGTTGCTGCTGTGTTAAATGCTCAGCAGAAAAACCAGATTTGACATCCATGACTTAAAAATTCACCATAAATCATAAACTTAGTGAAAAAGCCTCAAATTCAGCAGTCCAATTCCCTATATTCCCAAGCTCAATCCGGACTTGGTCCCACGCAATTCCGATAATCACAGAAATAGTTTTAGTTTTTTCAAAGTTTCCGGCTTCTTTTAAACATAATGCAGAAAATCAAGTTTTACACTTTAACTTTGAAAAATCATAACTAGTTCTATAATTAATTCAAACTTCTCAAAATTGGATCCTAACAACAACTTTTATTATAGTTTACTCAGCCTTTACTCTTATACCATTTCGATTATCGTTGAATAATTAATTCACTTCCAAAGTCACTTTTTAATTTCCAAAAATCAGATTTTCAGCAAACTATTTAGTATTCAAAATCCAACCCTTCAATACCCCTCAAAACCAATTCCAAATCAACCACCTACCAAGCTCATTAGCATTACACTATACCAAATAATAGCTCAACAGCAACAAATCCAACATAACCCATTAAAATTCAGTAATTCTCAACAATACGTCATCAAACTATTCCCAATCTACATAATCAATCGATATCACCAATCAACAATTCCAAATCACAATCTCAACCGTTTCAATCACAATTTCAGCCACAATTCAATATTCACACAACCCATCAATGTCACTATCAATAATTCCAATTTACTCTTCACAAGCACAACTTAGCATTCATATCATCAATTAATCACTCAGCAACAATTAAGACTATTTGCAATTTACTCAATAAACCTTGCGGGCATTCTTAAATTGAAATCGTTTTAAACCCCCTACCTCGATGTCGCATTAACCACACAAAATCGGAAATGCAGCAACCCTCCATGTTCTAACGCGAGGATAACAGCATCAACCACAACTCTAATAGCAGCAACAGCAACTTTGGGGGGAAAATTAATAATGGCTGTAGCAAATGCAAGGGCAAAACAGAACAGATTATCAAAGGAGTAATAACCAGAAAAATGCTTGTAGAACAGAACCAATCGTACCAAGGAAAGACAGGAATGGAGCAACAGCTTTGGTGCTCAGAATAACAGGAACCAAAGACCAGAGCATTGTCCTAGCGGCCACAGCATCAATTCGGTCAGTTAGGACAGTAGGGACACCAACGAGATCGGAACAGCGGAACAAAATAGAAGTGGGACAGAATCAACGAAGGAAGAAGCGGGATTACCGGTGAATCTGTCCCGGTTTTGGCATCGACAACAAGGAAAGAACACAGGTCTTCTCCCTTCTCGCATTTCGTTCAACGGCACTCTCACTTCCTTTTCCCCTTGACAGCGGCAAAAGCAGCAAGGACAGGCTCCTCCCCCTTTTGTGTTAATGACAGCAGAGGTATTCTCCTCTTGTAGTGACTTAAATGGCAGCGACGATCCTAAACAAAACCAGCGGCGTCGTCTCCCCTTCTCTCCATGCGCAGCAGCTCTGATTGATGATGGTAGCAGCGACGGATGCACGAGGATGACAAAGTCGAGGCCTTCTTGATCATCCCAGCGTCTTCCTCCTTTTCCTTTACTCCCCGACTCCCGAGCTCTCCATCTCCCCCTCTCGATCTCTCTTCTTCCCCCTTCGAGCTCCCCCTTCTCTCCTCTATTTCCCCCCTCATTTCCTTCTGTATGTATGTACGTTTAGGTAGCGTTTGTTTTGAGGTACTGAGACAGAGACTGAGAGACTGAGACTCAGTATTGTGTTTGTTAGTTCAGAGACTGGTACTAAAATTTCTGTCTCTGTCTCTAAAATTTCAGTATTTCAGTACCTCAAAAAAGTAAAGACATAGGGGACTGAAATTTTTAGAGATGAAGACTGAAACTTTAATAACATTTTATACCTAAAATACTTTCATTTCAATTAATTAATTCCAATTTTACCCTTTGTGAAAATTAAATTAGAGTTTCATTCTTGTTTCAATTCCTGTCTCCCATTTTGCACCAAACAGAATACTGAGATTTATTTCAATCCCTGTCTCTTAGTCTCCGTCTCTCAGTCTCAGTCTTTCCGTCTCTGTCTCTCCCCCAAACGCTACCTTAGGGATTTAGGTAGCAATTAGGGATTCAGGAATTTTATGATATTAGGGTAATATTATATATATAAGGGGAATATAGCAATTTTACAAAATATCTAAGATAGTATGATAACTTAGGATTCAAATATAATCTTGTAAAAATTAATTTTAGAACACATATAACTTTATTAATTTATCAATAAGTTTAAATAATTGTTTTTAATTTAAATCATAAAATGAACATACTAATCTCATTTTATAAAATACAGCTTGAACCTGAGAATATCAATTATTCAGATTATATGATATAATTTTTCATTACTTTCTTATTACCAAAACTTTAATTCCAATTTATATAAACTAACTAATTATACATTACATAAACCTTAATTAATTTAAACACAAAGTATTTATAAAAATCAATTTAATCATTTTCTAATAAATTAATCTCTAAAAGCTTAAACTAATAAAATAAATCATAATTTATTCATAATAAAAATTTCTTAAATTTAATTATATAACACTTCCATTACTGAATTCTAATTTGAAATTATATAAAATAACCAATTATAAAATTTATACAAAAATATTAATTAACTTAACTCCAAATATTAATAAAACTAATTTAATTATTCTTAATTGATTAATTTATAAAATAAGATATCAAATTAATAAAATAAATCGTAACCCTTTCAGAATAAAAGTTACTTGAATTAAATTATACAATCCTTTCTAATTTTTCAATTACTAAAATTATACAAAATATTCCATTATAGAAAATTACTTAAGAATCTTATTTGATTTAAAACGAAATTATCTCCGAATCTATTTAATTATCTCTAATAAAATAATTTCTAAAATTATAAAGTTTAAACTCAATAAGGTAAAATCACAATTTATTTATATTTAGATTTTTTCAAAAATGAGGGATGTTACATTCTATCCAACTTACAAAAATTTTCGTCCTCGAAAATTGATATAAAATGAAGAAAAGATTTATATTCACATCCCCTTTTGAATATTTTAAAGGCTCCAAGAAAATCATATCACATAAACATAGAAGAAAATATACTATGTAATGCAAGAGTTGATAAAATAACCTAACATAAGAAAAATTTTAAAATCTAAAATCAAATAGGCATAATATTCGTTCACAACTTTTAACAAAGCATGATCACTTCCTCTCGTCGCCTCAAAATTCCACAACTCCTTATAACTTCATAGACTAACCAGATTCACTTTCCGTACGCACAAATCGTGTCCCTAAGAACTAGCGCATATAAGGAATACGAAACATGAGAAGAGAAAGACAAACGGTATGAAAGGTTTATGTGAGAAATTGGAAGAATACTCAAGTTCTCAGTTGAACAAGATGGTATTTCGCCAGGATTTGAAGGAATACATGAAATCATCAACAAACAAGGATATATATATATATATATATATATATATATATATATATATATATATATATATATAGCAATGAAATGGAGCATAAAGGGAATTAATTCAAGGCTTAGGAAGAAATTTTGAATCGAACAGTTTTAATATGAACATCATAGGAAAAATAATACAACAATTTTGAACAACTTCATTTTGAAATAGAGGGAATTAGTTTATTTTTTTTTCAAAAGAATATATATAAATCTAACATTTTCTAAAAGTACTGAACTAAGTATAAACAATATGTTATATTGATTTAATTTCAAATCAAAACAAATCATGCATGGTTTGTAAACTAAAGCTTGGAAGATACTTAAGTACATAGCTATAGAATTATAGTAAAGTTGGCAGAAAATCAGCTTCTATTTAAAGAATGAATTCTGAAATAAAATTTTCAATAAATCAATAAAAGATAAGTGGTATATCACAAATAAACAAAATTAAACCATATAAAGAAGTTTCAGAGTTTCTGTAAAAAAGTCTAGGCTGAATTAAAAACAATTCCATCAAAATTTAAGTAAGGGTTGTGGATACAGTTAAGTAAGAAAAGATGTAAATTGAAATTTTTCTCGAAGAGAATCTGAAGCAAGTACTCAAGAAGGAAATTACAAGAAATAGTATGCTGCACTGAAACAATTCCGAATTCAGAGCAAGGAGCATAGAGTTTGTAAGGTAAGGATAAATGTTAAAAGATTCAAACAACAGCCAGATACAGAGTCAAGCAAGGACATGCACGAATAATAATGCAAGGTTAGCAAGAAAGAGATCAGAAACTAGAAATTTCAATACAAATGGTAGAGAAAGAGATAACACTAAGCACGAATAGAGAGCATACGTCGGAACGGAACTAATTTCTAGAACTTAGTTTCTAACGTCCCCAAAACCTCGTGATTCGCATTAACCTATCACTTCTATTTCGTCTATGATAACCCATTATTATTTCCATATACATAAATCATTAGTATTAAGTTGGCCAAACTTGATACCATGAGGTATGCAAAGGTAAACTAATAGTATTAATCATCAGACAGTCATGCATATAAAACACAAACTCTTGTCATCAGAACAAGTTAGAAAGCATGACAGACACTCAGAGTATGCAATGAAGCACAGTCAGTCCACTCCCAAGGCTCTACAAAAAGGACTGCTCTGATACCATATTGTAACATCCCTTCCAGCAAAATACCTTGCTTAAGTCAGAGTATTTCCACTAGAAAGAACATTACGTAACCTTCTCTAGTATTAACTACTTAATTATCAAGCCTTTGTATCGAGTTCGCGTTTTAGTTTTTAGAAAATTCCAGAAAATTTTGTTTTTGTTCTTTAAAGACATATATCAAAGGTCTCCAACAAACAATAATCACATAAATATTATTGATAATAATTCTTGTACAAAAGAAACCAAATAAAACTCAAATACAATATACCAAACCTACCCCTCTATATGAAATAAATTCTCAAGGGACAATCAGCGAGGGGACTCTACCAGACCAATTAAAATAATAAAGAAAACCTACTAATCGCTCGCAGCTTCAAATTGCATCTTCAAACCTGTGTCACTGAAAGGGTGGAAAATTTGGGGGTGAGAACCAAACCACATGTTCTCAGTAGAGGTCGAGAATGCCGTGAAAGTAAAGAATAAAGCGCAAATAGTTAATTTCATTCAGAGACATCTAAAAGAAAATTAACCTTCTTTAAAAGTGTTAGTTAATTATTCAAAATGCCAGACCCATATTTTCTTTATAAAACTCTTAAAAGTTTCCTAGACTGTATGAATGATTAATTTGTTCCAAGCATAGGTTCATTAAGTCTATGCTGAATCAGCTTAATCTTTCATACTTTACTAGACCTCAAACACAAACCAATCACGGCCTCAGGCCTAAGCAATTCAATCAACATCCAATTCACCACAATCCAGTCAATCAGTTACAACCACAAGTAATGAGGTTTAAACACAATCAAGAGCAATTACATCAAGTATAGCAATTAGCAGTTAAACAGAATTATTCACTTAGGCAAACCAATTACAATATACACACCCAAACAATGTCACATAGATGCATATGATGAATGTCTAGTCCTAGTGCAGGCCATGAGCTCATGTGTCGGTTAGCACCTGCATTCCCGACATTTATCCGGTCACGAGTTCACGATTTCCCGAATACGATTTTCCGTTCAAATAAATGCGCATATAATTATTAGCTGCTCTATTGAGACAGCCTCTGCTTTCTACTCGCAGGAAATATACTCTTGGGAACGAAAAATTGCTGTAGGTATCCTAGTTTCCCTACAGAAGCTCTTGTGAACGGAAAATTGCTGTAGGTATCCTAGTTTCCCTACAGAAGCTCTTGGGTTGCCTCAAGCAACAAACAAATAAACAAATATCTCTTGGGTTGCTTCAAGCAACAGATAATCATACAATAAGTACTTTACTCTTTCCTTTTCTTTCATAATTGCAAATACGCAAGCGGGACAAGACCCACGCCCTTGCCAACAATCTCATATGCCAAATAATCTTTTCTTAAAAGAATCATTGAAGTTATTATCATTAACTAAACCTTAAATATTGATTTTGATTAAGTCCTTATACTTTTATAAAAATTCGGACATAATCTCCTTTGAAAATAGGACTTAGCCACCCTTACGGGTCCCAACCAAACAATTTACCAAACTCTTTTCAACCTTTCCAATATTAATTCAATTCAGAAACAAGCAAATTCCAATATTGAATCAGCCATATAACGCTAAGGTTCATCTTTAATTTTATGAACTCATAACTCTCACTCAAGCATTCTCAACACCCTATCTTCTTTTCTGTTTTTAATATATCAAATGAACTCGGAATTGCGCAAACTTGGTGTCGAGGCGTTCGTCTTGACATAAGCTTTCTAACAAACTAAAGATCATAATTTTCTGGTTTCTCTAGCCTTAGGAATAAAAGAAAAACCGAGACTGCTCTGCAGTGCGTAAAACCAGAAAAACAGCAGCAGCATGTAACATTCAAAATTCAATATAAAATCCCAGTTAAATCCAATGACTCTGAAAATTAACACCGTTCAACTACACTCATCCAAGTTTCGTTTCCAATTGGTTTCAGGTCAATATCATTTTTGATGAAGAAGTTACATAACCTAGAAGCTGACTAATTTTCTGCAGAATTCTGCTTTAAAAGTTAATGAACTTATCTTCTTCCAAGTCCCATAACTTACTCATTAAAACATAAATAGCCCTAAAATTTTAGTCACATATGCTAAACATACTTAGTTTTCACTTCCAATTGGTTGCATCTCAATATCATTCCAGATTTAAAAATTATAAAGCCTCAAAGTTACTGACTTCGAAAACAAAGCCTGACTTTTACTGCATAAAACATCTTTCTTTGAAAATCCAAATCTTTAAAACCACAACTCTAACAATTCTAAATTTTTATGAAATTAAAGTATTAGGACCAAAGTTTCATTTAAAATTGGTTCCATTTCAAAATTCAAAATGCAGAATTTCCACTAAAGAAATCAAGTTGCTGCTGTGTTAAATGCTCAGCAGAAAAACCAGATTTGACATCCATGACTTAAAAATTCACCATAAATCATAAACTTAGTGAAAAAGCCTCAAATTCAGCAGTCCAATTCCCTATATTCCCAAGCTCAATCCGGACTTGGTCCCACGCAATTCCGATAATCACAGAAATAGTTTTAGTTTTTTCAAAGTTTCTGGCTTCTTTTAAACATAATGCAGAAAATCAAGTTTTACACTTTAACTTTGAAAAATCATAACTAGTTCTATAATTAATTCAAACTTCTCAAAATTGGATCCTAACAACAACTTTTATTATAGTTTACTCAGCCTTTACTCTTATACCATTTCGATTATCGTTGAATAATTAATTCACTTCCAAAGTCACTTTTTAATTTCCAAAATCAGATTTTCAGCAAACTATTTAGTATTCAAAATCCAACCCTTCAATACCCCTCAAAACCAATTCCAAATCAACCACCTACCAAGCTCATTAGCATTACACTATACCAAATAATAGCTCAACAGCAACAAATCCAACATAACCCATTAAAATTCAGTAACTCTCAACAATACGTCATCAAACTATTCCCAATCTACATAATCAATCGATATCACCAATCAACAATTCCAAATCACAATCTCAACCGTTTCAATCACAATTTCAGCCACAATTCAATATTCACACAACCCATCAATGTCACTATCAATAATTCCAATTTACTCTTCACAAGCACAACTTAGCATTCATATCATCAATTAATCACTCAGCAACAATTAAGACTATTTGCAATTTACTCAATAAACCTTGCGGGCATTCTTAAATTGAAATCGTTTTAAACCCCCTACCTCGATGTCGCATTAACCACACAAAATCGGAAATGCAGCAACCCTCCATGTTCTAACGCGAGGATAACAGCATCAACCACAACTCTAATAGCAGCAACAGCAACTTTGGGGGGAAAATTAATAATGGCTGTAGCAAATGCAAGGGCAAAACAGAACAGATTATCAAAGGAGTAATAACCAGAAAAATGCTTGTAGAACAGAACCAATCGTACCAAGGAAAGACAGGAATGGAGCAACAGCTTTGGTGCTCAGAATAACAGGAACCAGAGACCAGAGCATTGTCCTAGCAGCCACAGCATCAATTCGGTTAGTTAGGACAGTAGGGACACCAACGAGATCGGAACAGCGGAACAAAATAGAAGTGGGACAGAATCAACGAAGGAAGAAGCGGGATTACCAGTGAATCTGTCCCGGTTTTGGCATCGACAACAAGGAAAGAACACAGGTCTTCTCCCTTCTCGCATTTCGTTCAACGGCACTCTCACTTCCTTTTCCCCTTGACAGCGGCAAAAGCAGCAAGGACAGGCTCCTCCCCCTTTTGTGTTAATGACAGCAGAGGTATTCTCCTCTTGTAGTGACTTAAATGGCAGCGACGATCCTAAACAAAACCAGCGGCGTCGTCTCCCCTTCTCTCCATGCGCAGCAGCTCTGATTGATGATGGTAGCAGCGACGGATGCACGAGGATGACAAAGTCGAGGCCTTCTTGATCATCCCAGCGTCTTCCTCCTTTTCCTTTACTCCCCGACTCCCGAGCTCTCCATCTCCCCCTCTCGATCTCTCTTCTTCCCCCTTCGAGCTCCCCCTTCTCTCCTCTATTTGCCCCCTCATTTCCTTCTGTATGTATGTACGTTTTAGGGATTTAGGTAGCAATTAGGGATTCAGGAGTTTTATGATATTAGGGTAATATTATATATAAGGGGGGAATATAGCAATTTTACAAAATATCTAAGATAGTATGATAACTTAGGATTCAAATATAATCTAGTAAAAATTAATTTTAGAACACATATAACTTTATTAATTTATTAATAAGTTTAAATAATTATTTTTAATTTAAATCATAAAATGAACATACTAATCTCATTTTATAAAATACAGCTTGAATCTGAGAATATCAATTATTCAGATTATATGATATAATTTTTCATTACTTTCTTATTACCAAAACTTTAATTCCAATTTATATAAACTAACTAATTATACATTACATAAACCTTAATTAATTTAAACACAAAGTATTTATAAAAATCAATTTAATCATTTTCCAATAAATTAATCTCTAAAAGCTTAAACTAATAAAATAAATCATAATTTATTCATAATAAAAATTTCTTAAATTTAATTATATAACACTTCCATTACTGAATTCTAATTTGAAATTATATAAAATAACCAATTATAAAATTTATACAAAAATATTAATTAACTTAACTCCAAATATTAATAAAACTAATTTAATTATTCTTAATTGATTAATTTATAAAATAAGATATCAAATTAATAAAATAAATCGTAACCCTTTCAGAATAAAAGTTACTTGAATTAAATTATACAATCCTTTCTAATTTTTCAATTACTAAAATTATACAAAATATTCCATTATAGAAAATTACTTAAGAATCTTATTTGATTTAAAACGAAATTATCTCCGAATCTATTTAATTATCTCTAATAAAATAATTTCTAAAATTATAAAGTTTAAACTCAATAAGGTAAAATCACAATTTATTTATATTTAGATTTTTTCAAAAATGAGGGATGTTACAATTTTCACTAAAAGGATCATACAGCTTGCCATGGAAGGAAGCACGCATGATTGGACGAAGACAACAGGAACGCAGAGGTTCAGAGGCAACAAAGAATCTCTAAACGCTTATCTGAAATTTCCACCAATGAATTACATAAGTATTTTATTTTATTTTATGTTTTAACTATCTTTTAAGTATCAAAACCTCATAACCATTTGAATCTGCCTGACTAAGATTTACAAGATGACCATAGCTTGCTTCAAGTCGGCAATCTCCGTGGGATCGACCCTTACTCACGTAAGGTATTACTTAGACGACCCAGTGCACTTGCTGGTTAGTTGTGTGGAGTTGTGAAAAGTGTGATCACAACTGACGGCAATTTCCTGTTTGAGTCTAGTGTCAAATTTTAAGTTTGGTGTCTTGCATGTCTTTCTTTCTTAGATTTTCGAAAATTCATCATGTGTTCTTTCTTGATCTTCAAGTTGTTCTTGATGATTTTCTTTGTTTAATCTTATGATTTTCTTGTTTTGTGTTTTATGTTGTTTTTCATATGCATTTTTGAATCCATAGTCCCTAAACATTCAAAATTTCTAAGTTTAGTGTCTTGCATGTCTTTCTTTTCTTAAAAATTTTCAAAAATATGTTCTTGATGCTCATCATGATCTTTAAAGTGTTCTTGGTGTTCATCTTGACATTCAAAGTGTTCTTGCATGCATTATTTGTTTTGATCTTCAAATTTTATGTTTTGTTTCATTTTTTTTCTCTCTCCTCATTAAAAATTCAAAAGTCAAAAAATATCTTTTCCTTTTTCTTGTTAGTAAAGTCAAAATTTCAATTTAAAAATTCTATCTTTTCAAATATTTTTCAAAGTCAAATCTTTTTCATTTTTCTTTTATGTTTTTTTTCCAAAATTTTTTTAATTAATTTTCAAAATCTTTTTCTTAATTTTATTTCATAATTTTCGAAATTATTGCTAACATTTAATGTTTTGATTCAAAAATTTCAAGTTTGATACTTTCTTGTTAAGAAAGGTTCAATCTTTAAGTTCTAGAATCATATCTTTTTGTTTCTTGTTAGTCAAGTTATCAACTTTAATTTCAAAAATCAAATCTTTTTAATTTCTTTTCCAAATCTTTTTCAAAATAAATTTCAATCATATCTTTTTCAAAATTTAATCTCAAAATCTTTTTCTAACTTCTTATCTTTTAAAAAATTTGACTTTCAAACCTTTTCAACTAATTATATTTGTTTATTTTAATTTTAAAAATGTACTATTTCTTATCTTTTTCAAAACCACCTAACTACTTTTTCTTTTCTCATTTTTGAAAACAACTAACCACTTTTTCAAAATTCTTTTTAATTAAATAATTGTTTTAAATTCTAATTTTATTTTATTTCTTTTGATATTTTTGAAACTAACTTAATTAATTAAATAAAAATAAAAATATTTTTCTTTTCCCTCTTCTTAAAATTCGAATACCCTCTCTCTCTCTCATCTCTTTCTATTTATTTTATTTATTTACTAACATTTCTCTTCTACTCATCTAATAATTCGAACCCTCTCCCTCTCACTGTGTTCGAATTCTTCTTATTCTCTCTCTACCTTATTCTTCTATTCTTTTTTTCCTCTAACACATAAAGGAATCTCTATACTGTGACATAGAGGATTCCACTACTCCCTTTGTTCTCTTCTTTTTCACATGAGTAGGAACAAGGATAAGAACATTCTTGTTGAAGCTGATCTAGAACCTGAAAGGACTCATGAAGAGGAAGCTAAGAGAAGCTAAAGTACAACACTCCGGAGAGGACCTTACAGAAAATCTCGAAAAAGAAACAGACACGGCGACCGAACCCAACAGCAATGCTAGAGATGCAAGGAAGATGCTTGGTGACTATATTGCACCAACATCTAACTTCTATGGAAGAAGCATCTCAATTCCTACCATTGGAGCAAACAACTTTGAGCTTAAGCCTCAATTAGTTTCTCTAATGCAGAAGAATTGCAAGTTTCATGGACTTTCATCAGAAGATCCTCTTCAGTTCTTAGCTGAATTCTTGCAGATCTGTGATACTGTTAAGACCAATGGGGTTGAACCCGAGTTCTACAGACTTATGCTTTTCCCTTTGCTATAAGAGACAGTGCTAGGACATGGTTGGACTCACAACCTAGAGAAAGCCTGAACTCTTGGGATAAGTTGATCGCTACTTTCTTGGCCAAATTCTTTCCACCTCAAAAGCTGAGAAATCTTAGAGTGGATGTCCAAACCATCAGACAGAAACAAGGTGAATCCCTCTATGAAGCTTGGGAAAGATACAAGCAACAGACCAGAAGGTGTCCTTCTGACATGCTTTCAGAATGGAGCATCTTGGATATATTTTATGATGGTCTGTTTGAATTGTCCAAGATGTCATTGGACCACTCTTCTGGTGGATCTCTTCATCTGAAAAGAACCCCCACTGAAGCTCAAGAACTTATTGAGGTAGTTGCAAATAATCAGTTCATGTACACTTCTGAAAGAAATCCTGTGAGTAATGGGATGACTCAAAAGAAAGGAGTTCTTTAGATTGATACCTTGAATTCCATATTAGCTCAGAAAAAAATATTGACTCAGCAAGTCAATATGATTTCTCAGAATCTGACTAGATTGCAAGCTGCATCCGGCAGTATTAAAGAAGCCTCGTCTGAAGGAGATGCTTATGACCACGAAAATCCAACAATGGAAGAGGTGAATTACATGGGAGAATGATAGGCAAAATTGTGACTCATACTTTTCACAACTCGAACAATTCCTGGCAACGACTCCAAAAACTTGGTGCATAATACCATGGATCACACACATTCTTCATAACTTCGCACAACTAACCAGCAAGTGCACTGGGTCGTCCAAGTAATAAACTTTATGTGAGTAAGGGTCGATCCCACGGAGATTGTTGGTATGAAGCAAGCTATGGTCATCTTATAAATCTCAGTCAGGCGGATTCTAATGGTTATAATGGTTTTCGAATATAAAGATAAATAAAGCTTAAAATAAAGATAGAGATACTTATGTAATTCATTGTTGGAAATTTCAGTAAGCGCATGAAGATATTGTGTTCCTTCTGAATCTCTGCTTTCCTATTGCTTTCATCCAATCATTCTTACTCCTTTCCATGGCAAGCTGTATGTTGGGGGATCACCGTTGTCAATGGCTACCATCAGTCCTCTCAGTGAAAATGGTCCAGGTGCGCTGTCACCGCACGGCTAATCATCTGTCGGTTCTCGATCATGTAGGAATAGGATTTACTATCCTTTTGCATCTGTCACTGTGTCCTACAGTCGCGAGTTTGAAGCTCGTCACATTCATTCAATCCCTGAATCCTACTCGGAATACCACAGACAAGGTTTAGACTTTCCGGATTCTCAAGAATACTGCCAATGGATTCTAGCTTATACCACAAAGATTCTGATCAAGGAATCCAAGAGATATTCATTCAAGCTTATTTGCATGTAGAACGAAAGTGGTTGTCAGGCACACATTCATAAGTGAGAATGGTGATGAGCGTCACATAATCATCACATTCATCAGGTTCTTGAGTGCGAATGGATATCTTAGGATAAGAATAAGCGTGAATTGAATAGAAGAACAATAGTACTTTGCTTTAATACTTGAGGTACAGCAGTGCTCCACACCTTAATCTATGGTGTGTAAAAACTCCAACATTGAAATACATAAGTGATAATGGTCCAGGCATGGCCGAATGGCCAGCCCCCATAAGAGTCTAGGATAGCATAAAACTAAACTCTCAAAAGCTGCCTAGTACAATAGTGAAAAGTCCTATTTATACTAAACTAGTTACTAGGGTTACAGAGATAAGTAAATGATGCAGAAATCCACTTCTGGGGTCCACTTGATGTGTGCTTGGGCTGAGCATTGAAGCTTTCACGTGTAGAGGCCTTCCTTGGAGTTAAACGCCCAGTTGTAACGTGTTTTTGGCGTTTAACTATGGTTTGTGACATGTTTCTCGCGTTTTACTCCAGAATGCAGCATGGAGCTGGCGTTGAATGCCAGTTTGCGTCATCTAAACTCGAATAAAGTATAGAGTATTATGTATTGCTGGAAAGCCCTGGATGTCTACTTTCCATCGCAATTAAGAGAGCATCATTTAGAGTTCTGTAGCTCTAGAAAATCTATTTCGAGTGCAGGAAGGTCAGAATCCAACAGCATCTGTAGTCCTTTTTCAGTCTCCTATCAGATTTTTGCTCAGGTCCTTCAATTTCAGCCAAAAAATACCTGAAATCACAGAAAAATACACAAACTCATAGTAAATTCCAAAAATGTGAATTTTGCATAAAAACTAATAAAAACATCCCTAAAAGTAGCTAGATCCTACTAAAAACTACCTAAAAATAATGCCAAAAAGCGTATAAATTATCCGCTCATCACAATACCAAGCAACTGAAAATCAAATAGGATAAAAAGAAGAGAATATACTATAAATCCCAAAATATCAATGAATATTAGTTCTAATTAGATGAGTGGGACTTGTAGCTTTTTGCTTATGAACAGTTTTGGCATCTCACTTTATCCTTAGAAGTTTAGAATGATTGGTATCCATAGGAACTCAGAGTTCAGATAGTGTTATTGATTCTCCTAGTTAAGTATGTTGATTCTTGAACACAACTACTTTTATGAGTCTTGGTCGTGGCCCTAAGCACTTTGTTTTCCAGTATTACCACCGAATACATAAATGCCACAGACACATGACTGGGTGAACCTTTTCAGATTGTGACTCAGTTTTGCTAAAGTCCCCAGTTAGAGGTGTCCAGGGTTCTTAAGCACACTCTTTTTGCTTTGGATTATGACTTTAACTACTCAGTCTTAAGCTTTTCACTTGGACCCGCATGCCACAAGCACATGGTTAGGGACAACTTGATTCAGCCGCTTAGGCCAGGATTTTATTCCTTTAGGCTCTCCTATCCATTGATGCTCAAAGCCTTGGATCCTTTTTACCCTTGCCTTTTGGTTTTACGGGCTATTGGCTTTTTCTGCTTACTTTTTCTCTTTCTTTCTTTTTTTTTTATTTTTGCCATTTTTTCTTTTTTTCACTGCTTTTTCTTGCTTTAAGAATAAATTTTATGATTTTTTAGATCATCAATAACATTTCTCTTTTTCATCATTCTTTCAAGAGCCAACAAATTTAACATTCATAAACAACAAGATCAAAAATATGCACTGTTCAAGCATTCATTCAGAAAACAAAAGTATTTCAAGGATGTATTCGAGGATTCATGTACTTCTTGTTCTTTTGTATTAAAAATATTTTTCATTTAAGAAAGGTGAAGGATTCATGGAATTATTCATAACCTTAAGACAAAGTTACTAAATACTAATGATCATGTAGTAAATACTCAAAACATAGACAAACATAAAGCATAAAACCGAAAAACAGAGAGATAAGAACAAGGAAGTTAAGGAATGAGTCCACCTTAGTGAGGGTGGCACCTTCTTCTTGAAGAACCAATGGTGTTCTTGAGCTCCTCTATGTCTCTTCCTTGCCTTTGTTGCTCCTCCCTCATAGCTCTTTGATCTTCTCTAATCTCATTGAGAATGATGGAGTGCTCTTGGTGTTTCACCCTTAATTGGTTCATGTTATGACTCAATCCTTCTATAGAAGTGTTGAGTTGTTCCCAATAGTTGTTTGAAGGAAAATGCATCTCTTGAGGCATCTCAGGGATTTCTTGATGATGAGCTTCCTCATGTGTCTCTTGAGATCCATGAATGGGCTCTCTTGTTTACTCCATCCTCTTCTTAGTGATGGGCTTGTCCTCTTCAATGAGGATGTCTCCTTCTATGACAACTCCAGCTAAGTTGCATATATGGCAAATGAGATGAGGAAAAGCTAGCCTTGCCAAGGTGGAGGGCTTTTCGGCTACTTTGTAGAGTTCTAGAGAGATGACTTCATGAACTTCTACTTCCTCTTCAATCATGATGCTGTGTGTAACGACCCAATTTTCAGTATGCCTAGGACACACCAAAAACTGAGCGCTACCAATTTGTCTTCCTAGTTATTATCTATTATTTATCATATGAGCCTGATTCGTTGTTAAAAGCGTAGTTAATTTGCGAGGTGTATTTTTTTGAAAACGTTTGGATTAATAAACATAATCATTTATAATCAATTCACAAATAATAACAGATAAAATAGCTGTAAACAACCACACATAAATACATCACAAGCAGCTAACAAGATTCAGTGATCCAGCTTTTATTAGAGTATAGACTTTTAGTTAGAACACCCCTATATATATATATATATATATATATATATATATATATATATATATATATATATATATATATACACAACATCCCAGGTCCTGACCTGTTCAAGAAGTCCCTAAGCTGGCACCCAGGCTAGTCTAGACTCTATACTCGCCTAGTCCATCTAAACTACTAAAGCGAGGGAAAGTACGTTCTAAGTCTTCAAAACTCAAGTCAAGTGAACGTCACCAAAGGGAGGACATTATCTGCTATTCCTCTGCACGATCAGACATTGCCATAGGACGTCCCTCTGGTACCTCATCAAGTAGCCACACAACGGGAGTCTCGTACACAGGATTCAGGTTAAAGTCCGCATACGAACGGGGTGCAGACGTTGGCTGGTCTCACAGTATATACATATACATAGATAAAGAGATTCACCCTAGACTCAGAAGACTACCTAGAGCGGAATTCTCTTTACGAACGGTCATCAGCGAACTACGGAAGGGTACTCATGCTTCCATCTGGAGGGGGAAAGGAGAGAGAAGGGGTAAGAACTGGGGAGTTCTTAGTAGAGCCGAGGTTATTAGTTACGTTCATTAATTTTGTGTTGCTTAGTAGACTAATAGCAGAATATAGAGAAGTAGTAAACAGAAGACAGATAAATAGAGAAAATAGAAAAAACAGAAAAAGATCACAAACAGAAGAAAACAAGAAAGTAAAACACAGACACAAACACAGAGAATAGAATACAAACAAAGAAAGCATACATTCATGCAACAATCATAATAGAGAAAATGCACAACCAAGTATGATGCATGTCTAGCCCTAGTGCATGTAATGAGCTCATCTGTCGGTTACGTACCCGCTCCCGACGTTACCCAGCAACCTCTGTCTGGATAAGGCTTTCCTGTTGGCAATATCCACTGCAAGCAACCTTTATCTTGCAGGGCAAAACTTATTAGCCGATATACGCCCAACAGACTCACTGTAAGCAACCTCTGTCTTACAGGAGCAACAACACACTCACTGTAAGCAACCTTTGTCTTATAGGAGCACATTCATCTTCAAACCTCTGTAAGCAACCTCTGTCTTACAGCAAAGCATTATAGCAAGGTATCCCAGGAAAGCATTCTCAGTGGTCGTACCACCATCTATCTGACTGCCTCTCTGCAGCAGATTCTTACATAATCATTTTCATTATCATCATTCATTAACCTTCTCATTATTCATCATCACTTTCACATTCTTATGCTGTACCTCTTTCTTTCTCTGTTCAATCATGCTATACAAACTCTACAGGTTTTACTTTTACAACATCTTAACTCAAACCATTTCTCTTTGTCACATTACTCTCTTCTCTGTGTCTTTTTACTTTGCTCAGATTACTCTTTTCTCTGTATCCCTCTATTCTGCTCTGGTTACTCTGTTCTCTGTGTTTCTTTATTCTGCTCTGGTTTCTCTGCTTAACATATGTATTTAAAGCTTATGTAAATTTCGGTATGAATAGTTAGCCTGTCCCAAGTATAGGTTCATTAAGTCTATACTGAAACAGTTTAACTTTTCATATAATACCTAACCCTAGTCGCAACTCAAGTACTATCTAAGTTGCCCTAGTTCGTTCACTAATCTCTGTCTGTTTTCTATCGTTAAAACTTTACAGACTTTTTCTTTGGTTTTTATCTTTCCTTTAACTTTTTATCTTTCTTTTATCTTTGCCTCACTAATATGTTCTTACCGCTCCCTAAGTGTTTTATGAAGGTAATTATGAGATTCTACACTTAAAGTTGTCTTTCTAAAGCTTTTACAGAAAACTGCCTTTTCTGTATTATTTTATTATTTTTGTTAAAATATTATTTTTAATTAAATATTATTATTTAATATTTTATTATTATTTATTATTTTATTAATATATTTTCGAAAATTAACTTTACTTTAACCTTTAACCTTTAAAATTCACTTTTTAACACCCGTAACTTTTAATATTTCTACTTTTACCACCCTAACTTTCAGAAATCACCAGACAACCCCTAAAACACCAAAAATTTTACTTCCTTGCCCTTTTTAAGATCTAAGGCCTGTTCTTCATTGTTCTTCATCACACTCAAAGTGTTCTTCATGTTCTTCATAAATTCTTCAGATTCTTTCTCTGTTTTTACCCGTTTTTCAGTCTTTTCAGCAACTGATTTTTACTATAATTCATAATAAATTAGCAGCCACTAAAACCCCATCTTTTCTACATGATTTCAACACAAATTGAACCTCAATTTAAGCTTAGGGTTTCGTTTTTCCCAGCTGCCCAAGAACATGAACTTTAAAGCTTAAATTTCATCAAATTTCATCAGAATTTCACCAAAATTTTCATCAAGAATCAATCATATATGCTACCAATTTTTAGCACAACCAAATAATACAACGTTCACACATATCAAACACAAATAATCAAGATTAATTTCGTGACACCCTACCTGGTTTTGCTGCTCCTAATTCAATCAAACTTTCAGGTGGTCCTTAAGCACTTTTTCCTCCTAAATCACATCAAGAACAACTTTAAATCCAAAAACTCTCAACTCACCAAATCTCACTCAGTATGTTAGGAAGAGATATCTCACCTTAGACTTGCTGGAAATTCACGTTTCTTGGCCCTCAAGTCAAGTTAAGCATGATTCCTAAGGAAAAACATCAAGAAAACACATGTTTACATGGTTTTCCTTGAAAACCGAATTGAAGAGGGAGGGAGACAGCCATCTCACCTTATTTCCAGCCTTGATATGTTATATGGTTATGTAGAGAAAGAAGAGAGGATCATTTTGGTGAAATCGGAGTTTTGATTTGAGTTTTAGTTCAGAAGAAATCAAGCTTTGAAGATTAAGTGTTCATGAAGGTTTCTCTCTTTTCTCTCTTGTTATTTTCGGCCAACATGATGAAATGAGACAGCCTTGGAGGTCTTGGGGGTGTAAGGTGAGTTGTGATTGGTTGGCTTGGAGGTGGATTAAAATAATATTAAAATATCTCAGGTTTATAACAACTAAAACTAGGTGTATCGGAACACTTGTAAAAATATCTCTAAAAATTATTTTAAGCTACTAGCATAAATGACACTAGTAACATATTTATTATGAGAATAAAACATGTATGATGAGCCCTTAGCATTGCTAAAGTCATCAGAGAGTGCTGGTGCTAAGCTGCACCAGTAAACCGTAAACCTGGTTAAACCGATTTCCTATTTTTAACTAAAACAGACCAGGTAACCTTATAATATCTTTCAAGCAACTTCTAATACTAATATAATGATAATATTATACTATTATCTTTCTTCTCTCATGAATCAAGTCCGGTTCGTCAAACTGAGCCTATTTACGAAAACTAGAATCAAAACTCCTAACCGATACGGTTCAAAAACTAGGTTCTCCATGGCCGCGTTGTTGAGCTTGCCTCAAAAGAGGTTTTGGCTTAAAGATGTCATAATGACAATGAGGATTGAGATGCTTGATGATACAGCAGAGGTGTTCCCTTTACTGATCTTCCAGAGAAATTCGTGCCTGTAGAAAAGATCCGCGTACTCGAAAATCGGGGTTGTTACATTCTACCCTCCTTAAAGAAAATTTTGCCCTCAAAATTTAACATGCGCATAAGAAGTTATAGTATTATCTAACACAAATAAAACCATAGTGTGGTACTCACCTCGAGTGGAAGAATTATATGCATTAGTGTTGCCAGCAGTTATGGTAAAAACCCTTCCTTGTTGTTGTGGCCTAGCTGGATTTCGAACAAACCTTTTTGGGCAATTCCTCGATATATGTCCATACTCTCCGCAAGAGAAACAAGTGTATGTCCCATATCTACAAGCTCTATTACCATGATCCTTCCCACACCTTGAGCATACTGAAATATCCTGAGTTTGCTGAGATTGACCTCCTTATTCCTCTCCCAGATTATTGTTGTCGTAGTTGCCATTGTTACAAGCGAGAAAGTTACCATTTCGTTGATTCCTATTTTGGTGATCGAACTGACCATTGAACTTAAAGTTACGACCTTGAGGGGCTAGATATTGAATAAAGTCTCTTCCTAAGGCTTCCCTACGATCTGCTCGAGCTATCGCCACCTTTTTCGAACATTCTTCCACTAGTTTACTTTTATTCACCAGTTCAGCAAAATTTCATATCTCTAATGGAACTACTAAACTCATTAGATCCTCACGAAGGTCCCCTTCGAACTTCAAACACTTCCATTCTTCAAAGTCAGTAGGATTCCCTTGACAAATCTTGGAGAAACGGCACAAGTCATCAAACTTACGGGCATATTCTGCAACAGTTGTGTTACCCTGTTTCAGTTGCATAAGTTCCATCTCCTTAGCATCACGAGCTGCCCTCGGAAAATACTTCTTATAAAATTCATCCTTAAAAGTATCCCAAGGGATATCACCTTCATCTTGTTGCAACAGTTGCTGTATCCCCTGCCACCAATGCTCAGCTTCTCCTTCCAGTATATAAGTAGCGAACTCCACGTGTTGACCTTCCGGAACATGCTGTGCTCGTAGTGATCGCTCGATACCTCGGAACCAGTTGTCAGCATCAGTCGTAACGAGTGTACCTTTGAACTTAGATGGATTTACTTTCAAAAAAGTAGCAAGGGTCATGGGTTTATCAAGATGCGTTGAATCAGCCTCGTTGTTTCCATTATCCTCACCGTTTTTATTTCGGTTTTCATTTCTCACTCCGAGATGCTCAACAGCCCTAGCAGCAGCCATCGCAGCCTCACACACTGCCTCAACTACAATGTTCATCGTAGCCATAAAGGTTTCCTGCTCTCTCTCTCAGTTATCACTAGGGGTTCCTTCCCGCGCACTCTGTCTTCGTGGTCTCATTGTAGTCCTGTTCACACCAAACAATCGTTATTAAGGTGATCAGTCTTAACACTTCAAGTCAAGTGTGAACATTCCCAGAATGAAAACATAGAGACAATCATGCAACACATATCACATAGATATCCTATAAGCATGAGACACACAACAGAGTATGCAATGAAGCATAGTCAGTCCACTCCCCAGGCTCTATTGGGAACGAACTGCTCTGATACCAAATTGTAACGACCCAATTTTCAGTACGCCTAGGACACACCGGAAACTGAGCGCTACCAATTTGTCTTCCTAGTTATTATCTATTATTTATCATATGAGCCTGATTCGTTGTTAAAAGCATAGTTAATTTGCGAGGTGTATTTTTTTTAAAACATTTGGATTAATAAACATAATCATTTATAATCAATTCACAAATAATAACAGATAAAATAGTTATAAACAACCACACATAAATACATCACAAGCAGCTAACAAAATTCAGTGATCCAGCTTTTATTAGAGTATAGACTTTTAGTTATAACACCCCTAGATATAGCTAAATAATATCTATATACATATATATATATATATATATATATATATATATATATATATATATACACAACATCCCAGGTCCTGACCTGTTCAAGAAGTCCCTAAGCTGGCACCCAGGCTAGCCTAGACTCTATACTTGCCTAGTCCCTCTAAACTACTAAAGCGAGGGAAAGTACGTTTTAAGTCTTCAAAACTCAAGTCAAGTGAACGTCACCAAAGGTAGGACATCATCTGCTATTCCTCTGCACGATCAGACATTGCCATAGGACGTCCCTCTGGTACCTTATCAAGTAGCCACACAACGGGAGTCTCGTACACAGGATTCAGGTTAAAGTGCGCATACGAACGGGGTGCAGACGTTGGCTGGTCTCACAGTATATACATATACATAGATAAAGAGATTCACCCTAGACTCAGAAGACTACCTAGAGCGGAATTCTCTTTACGAACGGTCATCAGCGAACTACGGAAGGGTACTCATGCTTCCATCTGGAGGGGGAAAGGAGAGAGAAGGGGTAAGAACTAGGGAGTTCTTAGTAGGGCCGGGGTTATTAGTTACGTTCATTAATTTTGTGTTGTTTAGCATACTAATAGCAGAATATAGAGAAGTAGTAAACAGAAGATAGATAAATAGAGAAAATAGAGAAAACAGAAAAAGATCACAAATAGAAGAATACAAGAAAGTAAAACACAGACACAAACACAGAGAATAGAATACAAACAAAGAAAGCATACATTCATGCAACAATCATAATAGAGAAAATGCACAACCAAGTATGATGCATGTCTAGCCCTAGTGCAGGTAATGAGCTCATCTGTCGGTTACATACCCGCTCCCGACGTTACCCAGCAACCTCTGTCTGGATAAGGCTTTCTTGTTGGCAATATCCACTGCAAGCAACCTTTGTCTTACAGGGCGAAACTTATTAGCCGATATACGCCCAACAGACTCACTGTAAGCAACCTCTGTCTTACAGGAGCAACAACATACTCACTGTAAGCAACCTCTGTCTTACAGGAGCAACAACACACTCACTATAAGCAACCTTTGTCTTACAGGAGCACATTCATCTTGATACCTCTGTAAGCAACCTCTGTCTTACAGCAAAGCATTATAGCAAGGTATCCCAGGAAAGCGTTCTCAGTGGTCGTACCACCATCTATTTGGCTGCCTCTCTGCAGCAGATTCTTACATAATCATTCTCATTATCATCATTCATTAACTTTCTCATTATTCATCATCACTTTCACATTCTTATGCTGTACCTCTTTCTTTCTCTGTTCAATCATGCTATACAAACTCTACAGCTTTTACTTTTACAACATCTTAACTCAAACCATTTCTCTTTGTCACATTACTCTCTTCTCTGTGTCTTTTTACTTTGCTCAGATTACTCTTTTCTCTGTATCCCTCTATTCTGCTCTGGTTACTCTGTTCTCTGTATTTCTTTACTCTGCTCTGGTTTTTCTGCTTAACATATGTATTTAAAGCTTATGTAAATTTCGGTTTGAATAGTTAGCCTGTCCCAAGTATAGGTTCATTAAGTCTATACTGAAACAGTTTAACTTTTCATATAATACCTAACCCTAGTCACAACTCAAGTACTATCTAAGTTGCCCTAGTTCGTTCACTAATCTCTGTCTGTTTTCTGTCGTTAAAACTTTACAGACTTTTTCTTTGGTTTTTATCTTTCCTTTAACTTTTTATCTTTCTTTTATCTTTGCCTCACTAATATGTTCTTACCGCTCCCTAAGTGTTTTATGAAGGTAATTATGAGATTCTGCACTTAAAGTTGTCTTTCTAAAGCTTTTACAGAAAACTACCTTTTCTGCATTATTTTATTATTTTTGTTAAAATATTATTTTTAATTAAATATTATTATTTAATATTTTATTATTATTTATTATTTTATTAATATATTTTCGAAAATTAACTTTACTTTAACCTTTAACCTTTAAAATTCACTTTTTACCACCCGTAACTTTTAATATTTCTACTTTTACCACCCTAACTTTCAAAAATTACCAGACAACCCCTAAAACACCAAAAATTTTACTTCCTTGCCCTTTTTAAGATCTAAGGCATGTTCTTCATTGTTCTTCATCACACTCAAAGTGTTCTTCATGTTCTTCATAAATTCTTCAGATTCTTTCTCTGTTTTTACCCGTTTTTCAGTCTTTTCAGCAACCGATTTTTACTATAATTCATAATAAATTAGCAGCCACTAAAACCCCATCTTTTCTACATGATTTCAACACAAATTGAACCTCAATTTAAGCTTAGGGTTTCGTTTTTCCCAGCTGCCCAAGAACATGAACTTTAAAGCTTAAATTTCATTAAATTTCATCAGAATTTCACCAAATTTTCACCAAGAATCAATCATAAATGCAACCAATTTTTAGCACAACCAAATAATACAACATTCACACATCTCAAACACAAATAATCAAGATTAATTTCGTGACACCCTACCTGGTTTTGCTGCTCTTAATTCAATCAAACTTTCAGGTGGTCCTTAAGCACTTTTTCCTCCTAAATCACATCAAGAACAACTTTAAATCCAAAAAATCTCAACTGACCAAATCTCACTCAATATGTTAGGAAGAGATATCTCACCTTATACTTGCTGGAAATTCACGTTTCTTGGCCCTCAAGTCAAGTTAAGCATGATTCCTAAGGAAAAACATCAAGAAAACACATGTTTACATGGTTTTCCTTGAAAACTGAATTGAAGAGGGAGGGAGACAGCCATCTCACCTTATTTCCAGCCTTGATATGTTATATGGTTATGTAGAGAAAGAAGAGAGGATCATTTTGGTGAAATTGGAGTTTTGATTTGAGTTTTAGTTCAGAAGAAATCAAGCTTTGAAGATTAAGTGTTCATGAAGGTTTCTCTCTTTTCTCTCTTGTTATTTTCGGCCAACATGATGAAATGAGACAGCCTTGGAGGTCTTGGGGGTGTAAGGTGAGTTGTGATTGGTTGGCTTGGAGGTGGATTAAAATAATATTAAAATATCTCAGGTGTATAACAACTAAAACTAGGTGTATCGGAACACTTGTAAAAATATCTCTAAAAATTATTTTCTGAGCTACTAGCATAAATGACACTAGTAACATATTTATTATGAGAATAAAACATGTATGATGAGCCCATAGAAATGCTAAAGTCATCAGAGAGTGCTGGTGCTAAGCTGCACCAGTAAACTGTAAACCTGGTTAAACCGATTTCCTGTTTTTAACTAAAACAGACCAGGTAACCTTATAATATCTTTCAAGCAACTTCTAATACTAATATAATGATAATATTATACTATTATCTTTCTTCTCTCATGAATCGAGTCTGGTTCGTCAAACTGAGCCTATTTACGAAAACTAGAATCAAAACTCCTAACCGATACGGTTCAAAAACTAGGTTCTCCGTGGCCGCGTTGTTGAGCTTGCCTCAAAAGAGGTTTTGGCTTAAAGATGTCATAATAACAATGAGGATTGAGATGCTTGATGATACAGCAGAGGTTATCCCTTTACTGATCTTCCGGAGAAATTCGTGCCTGTAGAAAAGATCCGCGTACTCGAAAATCGGGGTTGTTACACTGTGGATCATGATGGCCCGATCCACAGTTACTTTGGATCGGTTGCTAGTGGGGAAGATGGAGTGTTGGATAAACTCCAACCATCCTCTAGCTACAGGCTTAAGGTCCAGTCTTCTCAATTGAACCGGCTTGCCTTTTGAGTCTCTTTTTTATTGAGCTCCTTCCACACATATGTCCATGAGGACTTGGTCCAACCTTTGATCAAAGTTGACCCTTCTAGTGTAGGGTCGTGCGTCTTCTTGCATCATAGGCAAGTTGAATGCCAACCTTACGTTCTCCGGACTGAAATCTAAGCATTTCCCCTGAACCATTGTAAGCCAATTCTTTGGGTTTGGGTTCATGCTTTGATCATGGTTCCTAGTAATCCATGCATTTGCATAGGATTGGAGAGAACTTCCCATCCTCTTCTTCTAATCTCTTGTCGGATCTCTGGATATTCGCCCTTTTTGAACTTAAAACGGACCTCAGGGATCACCTTTTTCTTGGCCATAACTTCATAGAAGTGGTCTTGATGGGCTTTTGAGATGAATCTCTCCATCTCCCATGACTCAGAGGTGGAAGCAATTGCCTTCCCTTTCCTCTTTCTTGAGGTTTCTTTGGCCTTAGGTGCCATCAATGGTTATGAAAAAACAAAAAAGCTATGCTTTTACCACACCAAACTTAGAATGTTGCTCAACCTCGAGCAAAAAAAGAAAGAATAGAAGAAGAAGAAGAAGATATGGAGGAGAGGGAGAGAGGTGTGGGTTTCGACCAAGGGGGAGAAGAGATTTTGAATTTGAAGGTAGGGGGTTTCTGGGGAAGAGTGGATGGATGTGATTGGTGAAGTGGTCATGGGAAAGAGAGATTGAGGTGATTAGTGAAGGGCATAGTGTTATTAGATTATGTGAAGAAGAGGGAAGTGGGGTACGTGGGGATCCTGTGGGGTCTACAGATCCTGAGGTGATCCTGTGGGGTCCACAGATCTTGAAGTGTCAAGGATTTCTCATCCATACACCTTTTAGGCGTGTAAAACGCCCTCTGTATGCAATCCTGGCGTTTAACACCAGACTGATGCTTGTTTTTGGTGTTAAACGCCCAAATGTAACCTGTTTCTGGCGTTTAACGCCAGCCTGATGCTTGTTTCTGGTGTTAAACGCCAGCTTGGTGCTTGTTTCTGGCGTTTAACGCCAGACAGATTCTTGTTTCTGGCGCTTAAACGCCAGATAGCTCTTCCTTCAGATTGTGCTTTTTCTTCTGCTGTTTTTTATTCTGTTTTTAATTTTTGCCATTGTTTTATGACTCCACATGATCATAAACCTAATAAAACATAAAAGAACAATAGAAGTATAGATAAATAAAAATTGGGTTGCCTCCTAATAAGCATTTCTTTAATGTCAATAGCTTGACAGTGAGCTCTCATGGAGCTTCACTGATGTTCAGAGCATGATGAGGGCCTCCCAACACCAAACTTAGAGTTTAAATGTGGGGGCTTTTCAACACCAAACTTAGAGTTTGGTTGTGGCTTCCCAACACCAAACTTAGAGTTTGATTGTGGGGGCTTTGTTTGACTTTGTATTGAGAGAAGCTTTTCATTCTTCCTCTCCATGGTTGCAGAGGAAGATCATTGAGCTTTAAACACAAGGTAGACCCCATTCAATTGAAGGACTAGCTCTCCTCTGTCAACATCAATCACAACTCCTGCTCTGGCTAAGAAGGGTCTTCCAAGGATGATGCATTCATCCTCATACTTCCCAGTGTCTAGGATTAGGAAATTAGTAGGGATGTAAAGGCCTTTAACCTTCACTAACACGTCCTCTACCAATCCATAAGCTTGTTTCATTGACTTGTCTGCCATCTCTAATGAGATTCTTGCAGCTTGTACCTCAAAGATCCCTAGTTTCTCCATTACAGAGAGTGGCATAAGATTTATACCTGACCCCAGGTCACACAGAGCCTTCTCAAAGGTCATGGTGCCTATGGTACTGGGTATTAAGAATTTACCAGCATCTTGTTTCTTTTGAGGTAAAGTTTGCTGAACCCATGTATTTAGTTCACTAATGAGCAAGGGAGGTTCATCTTCCCAAGTCTCGTTACCAAATAACTTGGCATTCAGCTTCATGTTGGCTCCTAGATATTGAGTAACTTGCTCTTCAGTTACATCGTCATCCTCTTAAGAAGAAGAATAGTTCTCAGAGCTCGTGAATGACAGAAGGAAGTTTAATGGAATCTCTATGGTCTCTATATGAGCCTTAGATTCCTTTAGGTCCTCAATAGAAAACTCCTTTCTGTCTGGGAGACATCCCATGAGGTCTTCCTCATTGGGATTCACGTCCTTCCCTTCCTCTTTGGATTCGGCCATTTTGATTATATCAATGGCCTTGCACTCTCTTTTTGGATTCTCTTATGTAGTGCTTGGGAGAGTACTAGGAGGAGTTTCAGTGATTTTCTTACTCAGCTGACTCACTTGTTCCTCCAAGATTCTAATGAAGGACATTGTTTCAGTCATAGAACTAAGAGTGGCCTTAGATAGATCAGAGACTAAGTTTGCCAAGCTAGAAAGATTCTACTCAGAATTCTCTGTCTGTTGTTGAGATGATGCTGAAAAAAGTTTGCTATTGCTAAACCTGTTTCTTCCACCATTGTTATTGTTGAAGCCTTGCTTCTGTGGATCCCTCCATGAAAAATTTGGATGATTTCTCCATGAAGGGTTATAGGTGTTGCCAAAGGCTTCACCCATGTAATTTACCTCTGCCATTGCAGGGTTCTCAGGATCATAAGCTTCTTCTTCAGAAGATGCTTCTTTAGTACTGTTGGATGTATTTTGCAATCCATTCAGACTCTGAGATATCATATTGACTTATTGGGTCAATATTCTGTTCTGAGCCAGTATGGCATTCGGAGCATCAATTTCAAGAACTCCCTTCTTCTGAGGCGTCCCATTACTCACAGGATTCCTCTCAGAGGTGTACATGAATTGGTTATTTGAAACCATATCAATGAGTTCTTGAGCTTCTGTAGGTGTTTTCTTTAGGTGAATGGATCCACCTGCAGAATAGTCCAGTGACATCTTAGAGAACTCAGATACACTATCATAGAATATATCCAAAATGGTCCACTCTGAAAGCATGTCAGAAGGACAATTTTTGGTCAACTGCTTGTATCTTTCCCAAGCTTCACAGAGGGATTCACCATCTTTTTGCCTGAAGGTATGGACATCCACTCTAAGCTTGCTCAGCTTTTGAGGAAGAAAGAACTTGGCCAAGAAGGCCGTGACCAGCTTATCCCAAGAGTCCAGGCTATGTTTAGGTTGTGAGTCCAACCATGTTCTAGCTCTGTCTCGTACAGCAAAAGGGAAAAGTATGAGCCTGTAGACTTCAGGATCTACTCCATTAGTCTTAATAGTATCACAGATCTACAAGAATTCAGTTAAAAACTGATAGGGATCTTCCAATGGAAGTCCATGAAACTTGCAGTTCTGTTGCATTAGAGCAACTAATTGAGGCTTCAGCTCAAAATTATTTGCTCCAATGGCAGGGATTGAGATGCTTCTTCCAAAAAAATTGGAGGTAGGTGTAGTATAATCACCAAGCATCCTTCTTGCATTATTGTTGTTGGGTTCGGCTGCCATATCCTTTTCCTGTTTGAAAATTTCAGTAGGTCCTCTTCAGAGTATTGTGCTTTAGCTGCTCTTAGCTTCCTCTTCATGGTCCTTTCAGGTTCAGGATCAGCTTCAACAAGATTGCCCTTTTTCTTGTTCCTGCTCATATGAGATAGAAGAAAACAAAGAAAGTATGGAATCTTCTATATCACATTATAGAGATTCCTTTATGTGAGTAGAAGAAGATAAGAATAGGAGAATGAGAAGAGAAGAATTCGAACACAGAGAGAGAAGAGAAGAGGGTTCGAATTATGAGTAGAAGATAAGTGTTAGTACATAAATAAATAAATAGAAGGAGATGAGAGAGAGGATTTTTGAAAATAATTAAAAAGAAAAAGAAAATATTTTTTTTGTTTTTATTTTAAAATTTTGTTAGAGTTCGAAAATTAAGAGAAGAAATAGAATTAAAAGTTAAAACAATTAGTTAAATAAAAAGATTTTTGAAAAAGAAGTTAATGATTTTCGAAAATTAAAGAGAGAGAAATAGTTAGGTAGTTTTGAAAAAGATAAGAATTTTAAAAATCAAATAAAAAGTTAAATGGTTAATTGAAAAAAAAAAGATTTGAAAATCAATTTTGAAAAGATAAGAAGTTAGAAAAGATTTTTGAAATCAAATTTTTGAAAAAGATATGATTGAAAATGATTTGATTGAAAAATATATGATTTGAAAAAAAGATATGATTGAAAAGATATGGTTGAAATTTATTTTGAAAAAGATTTGATTTTTAATATCAAAATTAATGACTTGACTCACAAGAAATCAAAAGATATGATTCTAAAATTTAAAGTTTGAATCTTTCTTAACAAGAAAGTAACAAACTTGAAATTTTTGAAACAAACCATTAATTGTTAGTGTTAATTTCGAAATATTATGAAATAAAGATAGGAAAAAGATTTTGAAAAGTTTTGAAAAAGATTTTTGAAAATTTTCGATAAACAAGGAAAAAAATGAAAAAAGATTTGATTTTGCAAAAGATTTTTAACAGATAAATTTTTGAAATTGAAATCTTGACTTGACTAATAAGAAACAACTTATTTTAAAAAATTTTGACTAAGTCAACCCAAAGATTTCGAAAATTATGAGTAAAATAAGGGAAAGATATTTTTTGATATTTTTGAATTTAATGATGAGAGAGAAAAACAACTAATGACTCAAAACGTAAAAATTATGAATCAAAACACATGATGCATGCAAGAACACTATGAATGTCAAGATGAACACCAAGAACAATTTGAAGATCAAGATGATCATCAAGACTTATTTTTGAAAAATTTTTAAGAAAAGAAACACATGCAAGACGCCAAACTTAGAAATTTTTTCATGTTTAGACACTAATAAAACAAGAATGCATATGAAAAACAAAAAAAGACCCACAACATGAAAATGCAAAGATCAAACAAAGAAAATCATCAAGAACAACTTGAAGATCATGAAGAACACATACATGAATTTTCAAAATTTTTTGAGAAAAATAAAAAAAATATACAATTGACACCAAACTTAAAAATTGACTCTAGACTCAAACAAGGAATACAAAATATTTTGGTTTTTTTTTATTTTATTATTTTATTATTTTATTTTTTTTATTTTTTTTGGATTTTTTGAAAATTAATTTTGGAAAAAAACGAAAACAAATAAAAAAAATTTTGAAAGATTTTTGAAAAGAAAATTACCTAATCTGAGCAACAAGATGAACCGTCAGTTATCCAAACTCGAACAATCCCCGGCAATGGCGCCAAAAACTTGATAGGCAAAATTGTGACTCATACTTTTCACAACTCGAACAATTCCTGGCAACGGCTCCAAAAACATGGTGCACAATACCATGGTTCACACATTCTTCACAACTTCGCACAACTAACTAGCTAGTGCACTGGGTCGTCCAAGTAATAAACCTTACGTGAGTAAGGGTTGATCCCACGGAGATTGTTGGTATGAAGCAAGCTATGGTCATCTTGTAAATCTTAGTCAGGCAGATTCTAATGGTTATAATGGTTTTCGAATATAAAGATAAATAAAGCATAAAATAAAGATAGAGATACTTATGTAATTCATTGATGGGAATTTCAGATAAGCGCATGAAGATACTGTGTTCCTTCTGAATCTCTGCTTTCCTACTACTTTCATCCAATCATTCTTACTCCTTTCCATGGCAAGCTGTATATTGCAGGATCACCGTTGTCAATGGCTACCGTCCGTCCTCTTAGTGAAAATGGTCCAGGTGCGCTGTCACCGCACGACTAATCATCTGTCGGTTCTCGATCATGTAGGAATAGGATTTACTATCCTTTTGCATCTGTCACTGCGTCCTACAGTCGCGAGTTTGAAGCTCGTCACAGTCATTCAATCCCTGAATCCTACTCGGAATACCACAGAGAATGCTACCAATGGATTATAGCTTATACCATGAAGATTCTGATCAAGGAATCCAAGAGATATTCATTCAAGCTTATTTGCATGTAGAACGAAAGTGGTTGTCAAGCACACGTTCATAAGTGAGAATGGTGATGAGCGTCACATAATCATCACATTCATCAGGTTCTTGAGTGTGAATGGATATCTTAGAATAAGAATAAGCGTGAATTGAATAGAAGAATAATAGTACTTTGCATTAATACTCGAGGTACAGCAAAGCTCCACACCTTAATCTATGGTGTGCAGAAACTCCACCGTTGAAAATACATAAGTGATAATGGTCCAGGCATGGCCGAATGGCCAGCCCCCATAAGAGTCTAAGATAGCATAAAACTAAACTCTCAAAAGCTGCCTAGTACAATAGTGAAAAGTCCTATTTATACTAAACTAGTTACTAGGGTTATAGAGATAAGTAAAAGATGCAGAAATCCACTTTTAGGGTCCACTTGATGTGTGCTTGGGCTGAGCAATGAAGATTTCACGTGTAGAGGCCTTCCTTGGAGTTAAAACGCCAAGTTGTAACGTGTTTTTGGCGTTTAACTCTGGTTTGTGACGTGTTTCTGGCGTTTTACTCCAGAATGCAGCATGGAGCTGGCGTTAAATGCCAGTTTACATTGTCTAAACTCGAATAAAGTATGAACTATTATATATTTCTAGAAAGCCCTGGATGTCTACCTTTGAACGCAATTGAGAGCGTGCCATTCGGAGTTCTGTAGCTCCAGAAAATCCATTTGGAGTGCAGGGAGGTCAGAATCCAACATCATCTGTAGTCCTTTTTCAGCCTCCTATCAGATTTTTGCTCAGGTCCCTCAATTTCAGCCAGAAAATACCTGAAATCACAGAAAAACACACAAACTCATAGTAAATTCCAGAAATGTGAATTTTTCAAAAAACCAATAAAAACATCCCTAAAAGTAGCTAGATCCTACTAAAAACTACCTAAAAACAATCCCAAAATGCGTATAAATTATCCGCTCATCAGAGAATCCTATGGAAACACCTATAATCCTTCATGGAGAAATCATCCAAATTTTGCATGGAAGGATCAACAGAAGCCTCAACAAGGCTTCAATAATAATAATGGTGGGAGAAATAGGTTTGGCAATAGCAAGCCTTTTCCATCATCTTCTCAACAACAGACAGAGAATTATGAGCAGAGCCTCTCTGACTTAGCAACTATACTCTCTGATCTATCTAAGACCACTCTCAGTTTCATGATTGAAACAAGGTCCTCCATCAAAAATTTAGAGGCACAAGTGACTCAGCTGAGTAAAAGAGTTATTGAAATCCCTCATAGTACTATCCCAAGCAATACAGAAGAGATTCTAAAGAGAGAGTGCAAGGCCATCAATATATCTAAAATGGCCGAACCTATAGAGGAGGAAGAGGCAGTGATTTCCAGTGAGAAAGACCTTGCTGGACGTCCACTGACCAATAAGGAGTTCCATAATTAGGAACCAAAGGAATCTGAGGCTCATACAGAGACCATAGAGATTCCACTAAACTTACTAATGCCATTCATGAGCTCTGATGCGTATTCTTCCTCTGAAGAGGATGAAGATATTGTTGAAGAGTAAGTTACTCAGTATCTAGGAGCATTCATGAAGCTGAATGCCAAGTTATTTGGTAGTGAGACTTGGGAGGATAAACCTCCATTGCTCATTAATGAACTGAATGCCTTGGTTCAGCTGAAAATACCTCAGAAGAAACCGGATCCCAGAAGGTTCTTAATACCTTGTACTATCGGCATCATGACCTTTGAGAAGGCTCTGTGAGACCTGGGGTCATGTATAAAACTCATGCCACTCTCTGTAATGGAGAAACTAGGAATCTTTTTGGTACAAGCTGCAAGAATCTAAGTAGAGATGGTAGACAAATCAATAAAAAAAGGCTTATGGACTTGTAGAGGATGTCTGATGAGCGGATAATTTATACGCTTTTTGGCATTGTTTTTATATAGTTTTTAGTAAGTTTGAGCTACTTTTAGGGATGTTTTCCTTAGTTTTTATGTTAATTTCACATTTCTGGACTTTACTATGAGTTTGTGTGTTTTTCTGTGATTTCAGGTAAATTCTGACTGAAATTGAGGGATTTGAGCAAAACTCTGAAAAAGGCTGACAAAAGGACTGCTGATGCTGTTGGATTCTGACCTCCCTGCACTCGAAATGGATTTTCTGGAGCTACAGAACTCTAATTGGCGCGCTCTCAACGGCGTTGGAAAGTAGACATCCAGGGCTTTCCAGCAATATATAATAGTCCATACTTTATTCGAAGAATGACGACGTAACTTGGCGTTGAACGCCAAGTACACGCTGCTGTCTGGAGTTAAACGCCAGAAAAACGTCATGATCCGGAGTTGAACGCCCAAAACACGTCATAACTCAAAGTTCAACGCCAAGAAATGCCTCTACACGTGGATTGATCAAGCTCAGCCCAAACATACACCAAGTGGGCCCCGGAAGTGGAACTATGCATCAATTACTTACTCATGTAAACCCTAGGAGCTAGTTTATTATAAATAGGATGATTTACTAATGTATCAATCATCTTTGGTCTCAGTTTTGTTTTATTCTTTATCTTAGGAGATCATTGATCATGTTTTAGGGGGCTGGCCATTCGGCCATGCCTGGACCTCTTTCACTTATGTATTTTCAACGGTGGAGTTTCTGCACACCATAGATTAAGGGTGTGGAGCTCTGCTGTACCTCAGAGATTAATGAAGTTCTATTTTCTTTTATTCAATTCCTCTCTTATTCTTATTCCAAGATATTCATTCGTACTCAAGAACATGATGAATGTGATGAGCTAATAACTCTCATCATCATTCTCACTTATGAACGCGCGTGATTGACAACCACCTTCGTTCTACATGCAACAAGGCTTGAATGTGTATCTCTTAGATTCCCCAACAGAATCTTCGTGGTATAAGCTAGATAGATGGCGGCATTCATCTAGATCCGGAAAGTCCAACCTTGTCTGTGGTGTTCCGAGTAGGATCCTGGGAATCCGGAAAGTCTCACCTTGTCTGTGGTATTCCGAGTAGGATTCCGTTCATGAATGACTGTGACGTGCTTCAAACTTTAACCTGCTGGGCGTTAGTGACAAACGCAAAAGAGGGATTCTATTCCAGTAGGAGCGGGAACCAACCGGTGATTGGCCGTGCTGTGACAGAGTGCGTGCGTAGCTTTCACTGCGAGGATGGGATGTAGCTATCAACCATGGGTGATGCCTCCAGACTGGTTAGCTGTGCGAGTGACAGCCGTACAGGTTATTTCCCCGAGAGGAATGAAAGTAGCCACAGCTGATAGTGAACCCCTATACAAAGCTTGCCATGGAAAGGAGTAAGAAGGATTGAGTAGAAGGAATAGGAGAGCAGGCGTCCGTGAGCTCTACAGCATCTCCATTCCGCTTATCTGAAATTCCCACCAATGAATCTGCATAAGTATTTCTATCCCTTTTTATTAACTCCTTTTTATTCATTATCCAATAATTACAATTACCTTTTTAATCTGCCTAACTGAGATTTGCAAGGTGACCATAGCTTGCTTCATACCAACAATCTCTGTGGATTCGACCCTTACTCACGTAAGGTATTACTTGGACGACCCAGTACACTTGCTGGTTAGTTGAACGGAGTTGTGAAGGAAGGCCAATTTCTAAAAGGAATAATCTCTACTCAGTGCCAATTCCTATAATCCAAATTACAATGAATCAGATCTAAAAAAGAGGAATCACAATTTCGTCCACCAAGTTTTTGGCGCCGTTGCCGGGGATTGTTCGAGTATGGACAACTGACGGTTCATCTTGTTGCTCAGATTAGGTAATTTTCTTTTCAAAAATCTTTTTCAAAATTTTTCCTTTAATTTTCGTTTTTCTTCACATTATTTTCGAAAATAATTAATAAAAATACAAAAAAATTAGAAAATCATAAAATCCAAAAATATTTTGTTTCTTGTTTAAGTCTTGAGTCAATTTTTAAGTTTGGTGTCAATTGCATGTCTTAAAAATTTTTCTTGCATTTTTTTGAAAATCCCATGCATTCATAGTGTTCTTCATGATCTTCAAGTTGTTCTTGATAAGTCCTCTTGTTTGATCTTGATGATTTCTTGTTTTTGTGTTGTTTGTTGTTTTTCATGTGCATTTTTGCATTCATATTTTCCATGCATTAAAAATTTCTAAGTTTGGTGTCTTGCATGTTTTCTTTGCATCAAAAATTTTTCAAAATTATGTTCTTGATGTTCATCATGATCTTCAAAGTGTTCTTGGTGTTCATCTTGACATTCATAGCATTCTTGCATGCATCTTGTGTCTTGATCCAAAATTTTCATGTTTTGGGTCATTTTTGTGTTTTTCTTTAAAAATTTAAAAATCAAAAATATATTTTCCTTATTTTCCTCCAATTTTCGAAATTTTGGGTTGACTTGGTCAAAAATTTTCAAAATTAGTTGTTTCTTACAAGTCAAGTCAAAATTTCAATTTTTAAAAAAAAAAAATCTTATCTTTTCAAAATCTTTTTCAAAAATCATATCTTTTTCAATTTTTTTTCTATTTTTCGAAAATTTCAAAAATCTTTTTCAATTTATTTTCAAAATCTTTTTTATCTTTATATGTAATTTTCGAAAATTAGCTAACAATTAATGTGATTGGTTCAAAAATTTGAAGTTTGTTACTTTCTTGTTAAGAAAGGTTCAATCTTTAAGTCTAGAATCTTATCTTGTAGTTTCTTGTTAGCTAAGTAATTTTAAAAATTAAATCTTTTTCAAAATATCTTTTTCTTAAAAATCTTTTTATCTTTTATTTGATCTTTTTCAAAAATTTTATCTTTTTAAAAATTTGATTTCAAAATATCTTATCTAACTTACTATCTTCTTATCTCTTTTCAATTTGATTTCAAATCTTTTTCAACCAACTAACTAACTTCTTGTTTGTTTCTTATCTTTTTTCAAAACCACCTAACTACTTTTCTCTCTTCTATTTTCGAAAATTTCTCTCTCTTTTTCAAAAAGTTCTTTTTAATTAATTAATTGTTTCATGTTTAAATTTTAATTATAATTTATTTCTAATTTTCGAAAATCACTAACTCTTTTTCAAAATTATTTTCGAAAATTCCTTTTTCTTTTCTTCTTCTATTTAATTATTTAATTACAAACACTTCTCTTCACCTTTCTTCATCCATAAATCCGAACCCATTCTTCATTCTTCTACCCCCTTTCTTTTTCTACTAACATAAAGGAATCTCTATACTGTGACATAGAGGATTCCTTTTCTTTTTGTGTTCCCTTTTCTTTCATATGAGCAGGAACAGGGATAAAGGCACTCTTGTTGAAATTGATCCAGAACCTGAAAGGACTCTGAAGAGAAAATTAAGAGAAGCTAAATTACAACAATCCAGAAACAACCTTTCAGAAACATTAGCACAAGAGGTGATGGCCGAAAATAATAATAATGATGCAAGGAGAATGCTTGGTGACTTCACAAAGCCAACATCCAAGTTTGATGGAAGAAGCATCTCCATTCCTGCCATTGGAGCCAATAACTTTGAGCTTAAGCCTCAACTAGTTGCTTTAATGCAACAAAACTGCAAGTTTTATGGACTTCCATCTGAAGATCCTTACCAGTTTTTAACTGAGTTCTTGCAGATCTGTGACACTGTAAAGACAAACGGAGTTAATCCTGAAGTCTACAGACTCTTGCTTTTCCCTTTTGCTGTAAGAGACAGAGCTAGAGTATGGTTGGATTCTCAACCCAAGGATAGCCTGGACTCATGGGATAAGCTTGTCACTGCATTCTTGGACAAGCTCTTTCCTCCTCAAAAGCTGAGCAAGCTGAGAGTGGATGTTCAAACCTTCAAACAAAAAGATGGTGAATCCCTCTATGAAGCTTGGGAAAGATACAAGCAGCTGACCAAGAGGTGTCCATCTGACATGTTTTCAGAATGGACCATATTAGATATATTCTATTATGGTCTCTCTGAATTTTCGAAAATGTCACTGGATCATTCTGCAGGTGGATCTATTCACCTGAAGAAAACGCCTGAAGAGGCTCAAGAACTCATTGACATGGTTGCAAACAACCAGTTCATGTATACCTCTGAGAGGAATTCCGTGAATAATGGGGTACCTCAGAAAAAAGGAGTTCTTGAAATTGATGCTCTGAATGCCATATTGGCTCAGAACAAAGTGTTGACTCAACAGGTCAACATGATCTCTCAAAATCTGAATGGATTGCAACATGCATCCAACAGTACTAGAGAGGCAGCTTCTGAAGAAGCTTATGATCCTGAAAACCCTGCCATGGCAGAGGTTAATTACTTAGGTGAACCTTATGGAAACACCTATAACTCATCATGGAGAAATCATCCAAATTTCTCCTGGAAGGATCAAAAACCTCAACAAGGTTTTCACAATGGTGGACGTGCAAGGCTGAACAATAGTAAGCCATATCCATCATCTTCTCAGCAACAGACAGAGAATTCTGAACAAAATACTTCTAATTTAGCCAATATAGTCTCTGATCTGTCAAAGGCCACTTTTAGTTTCATGAATGAGACCAGATCCTCCATTAGGAATTTGGAGGCACAAGTGGGCCAGCTGAGTAAGAAAGTTATTGAAACCCCTCCCAGTACTCTCCCAAGCAATACAGAAGAAAATCCAAAGGGAGAGTGCAAGGCCATTGATTTAATCAAAGTGGCCGAATGCACTAGGGAGGAGGAGAACGAAAATCCTAGTGAGGCAGACCTCCTAGGACGTTCCTCAAGCAAGAAGGAGTTTCCTATTAAGGATCCAAAGGAATCTGAGGCTCATCTAGAGACCATAGAGATTCCATTAAATCTCCTTCTGCCATTCATGAGCTCTGAAGACTATTCTTCCTTTGAAGAGGATGAAGATGTGATTGGAGAGCAAGCTGCTCTATACTTAGGAGCTATCATGAAGCTGAATGCCAAGCTGTTTGGTAATGAGACTTGGGAAAGTAAACCTCCCTTGCTCATTAGTGAACTAGATACTTGGATTCAGAAAACTCTACCTCAAAAGAAACAAGATCCTGGCAAGTTTATAATACCTTGTACCATAGGCACCATGAGCTTTGAAAAAGCTCTATGTGATCTGGGGTCAGGGATAAATCTTATGCCACTCTCTGTAATGGAGAAGCTGGGGATCATTGAGGTACAACCTGCTTTGTTCTCATTACAATTGGCAGATAAGTCAGTGAGGCAAGCATATGGAATAGTAGAGGACGTGCTAGTAAAGGTTGAAGGCCTTTACATCCCTACTGATTTCATAATCCTAGACACTAGGAAGGAAGATGATGAATGCATCATCCTAGGAAGACCTTTCCTAGCTACAGTAGGAGCTGTGATAGATGTCAACAGAGGTGAGTTAGTCCTTCAATTGAATGGGGACTACCTTGTGTTTCAGGCACATGGCCATCCCTCTGTGACAAAAGAGAGTAAGCATAAAGAGCTTCTCTCAGTTCAGAGTCAAGAAGAGCCTCCACAGTCAAACTCTAAGTTTGGTGTTGTGAGGCCACAACCAAACTCTAAGTTTGGTGTTCAAACCCCATATCCAAACTCTAAGTTTGGTGTTGGGAATACCACACTTAAGTTGACCTGATCATCTTGTGGCTCCATGAGAGCCACCGTCAAGCTATTGACATTAAAAAAGCGCTTGTTGGGAGGCAACCCAATTTTATTTATCTAATTTTATTTTATTTTGTTTTGGTGTTATTTTTGTGTTGAATTAGGTACATGATCATGAGGAGTCACGAAAAAAATCAAAAAAAAAATTAAAAACAGAGTCAAAAACAGAAGAAAAAAATTTTCACCCTGGAGGACGCACGGGCTGGCGTTCAACGCCCAGAAAGAGCATCTTTCTGGCGTTCAACGCCAGAACAGAGCATCTTTCTGGCGTTGAACGCCCAAAACAAGCAACAACCTGGCGTTAAACGCCAGGATGCGCACACAGAGGACAATCTGGCACTGAACGCCAGAAACAAGCATGAAACTGGCGTTCAACGCCAGAAACATGCATAACATGGGCGTTTAACGCCCAGAACTAGCATCAATGGGCGTTTGAACGCCAGAATGATGCATGAAGGCATGTTACATGCCTATATGGTGAAGGAATGGTATTTGTTTTCACCTCAGGATCTGTGGACCCCATAGGATCCTCACCTCAGGATCTGTGGACCCCACAGGATCCCCACCTACTTTTTCTTTTAATCCTAATCACACTCTCCTAATCCAAATCTCATTCTCAATGTCACACTTCCCAAAAACCTTCACCTATCACCTCAATTCCTCTTCCCAATTACCCCATTCACCATTCACAGCAACCCCTCTTCCCCATAAACCCCACCTACCTCCATTACATTCAAATTCAATTTCCCACCCTTTCCCACCCAAAATGGCCGAACCTATACCCTCCCCCCTCCCTATAAATACCCTTCTTTTCTTTTACATTTTCACACAACACATACCCATTCTTCTCCCTCTCTACCATATTCCCTTCTTCTTCTTCTTCTACTCTTCTTTTCTTTTTTTGCTCGAGGACGAGCAAATTTTAAGTTTGGTGTGGTAAAAAGCCTAAGCTTTTTCATCTTCATTCACCATCAATGGCACCCAAGACCGGAATTTCCTCAAGAAAAGGAAAAGGGAAAGCAAAAGCTTCCACTTCCGAGTCATGGGAGGAGGAGAGATTCATCTCCAAGAGCCATCAAGACCACTTCTATAATGTTGTGGCAAAGAAGAAGGTGATCCCTGAGGTCCCTTTCAAACTCAAGAAGAATGAGTATCCGGAAATCCGACTTGAGATTCAAAGAAGAGGTTGGGAAGTCATAACCAACCCCATGCAACAAGTTGGAATATTGATGGTTCAAGAGTTCTATGCCAATGCATGGATCACTAGAAACCATGACCAAAGTATGAACCCAAGCCCAAAGAATTATCTCACAATGGTTAGGGGGAAATACTTGGATTTCAGTCCGGAAAATGTGAGGTTGGCGTTTCATTTACCCATGATGCAAGGTGATGAACGCCCTTACACAAGGAGGGTCAACTTTAATCAAAAGTTGGACCAAGTCCTTATGGACATTTGTGTGGAAGGCGCCCAATGGAGAGTAGACTCCAAAGGCAAGCCAGTCCAACTAAGAAGACTGGACCTCAAGCCTGTAGCTAGAGGATGGTTGGAGTTCATTCAAAGATCCATCATCCCTACAAGCAACCGATCTGAAGTTACTGTGGATCGAGCCATCATGATTCATAGCATCATGATTGGAGAGGAAGTAGAGGTTCATGAAGTCATATCTAATGAACTCTACAAAATAGCTGACAAGCCTTCATACATGGCACGGCTAGCCTTCCCCCACCTCATATGCCATCTATGTTACTCAGCTGGAGTCATCATAGAAGGAGATATCTCAATTGAAGAAGACAAGCCCAGCTCCAAGAAAAGGATGGAGCAAGCAAGGGAAGCACCTCACGGTCCTCAAGGAGAACATGAGGAAGTTCATCATCAACAAATGCCTCATGGAATGCACTTTCCTCCCAACAACTATTGGGAGCAACTTAGCACCTCCTTGGAAGATTTGAGCCATAATGTGGAACAACTAAGGGTGGAACATCATGAACACGCCCTCACTCTTCAAGAAATAAGAGAAGATCAAAGAGCAATGAGGGAGGAGCAACAAAGGCAAGGAAGGGACATAGAAGAGTTGAAGAACATCATTGGTCCTTCAAGAAGAAGACGCCACTAAAGGTGGATTCATTCCTTGTTCTTTATTTCTTTCTGTTTTCGGTTTTTAATTATTGTGTTTATCTATGTTTTTTGTGTCTCTACTTCATGATCATTAGTGTGTAACCATGCCTTAAAGCTATGAATAAAATCCATTAGTCCTTCACCTCTCTTAAAAGAAAAATGTTTTAATTCAAAAGAACAAGAAGTACATAATTTTCGAAATTATTATTGAATTTAGTCTAATTATATTGATGTGGTGACAAATGCTTTTGTTTTCTGAATGAATGAATGAACAGTGCATATGTCTTTTGATCTTGTTGTTTATGAGTGTTTAAAATTGTTGGTTCTTGAAAGAATGATGAACAAAGAGAAATGTTATTGATGATCTGAAAAACCATGAATTTGATTCTTGAAGCAAGAAAAAGTAGTGAAAAAAAAAAAAAAAAAGAAGGAGCAGTAGAAAAAGCCAATAGCCCTTAAAACCAAAATGCAAGGGTAAAAAGGATCCAAGGCTTTGAGCATCAATGGATAGGAGGGCCCAAGGAAATAAAATCCAGGCCTAAGCGGCTAAACCAAGCTGTCCCTAACCATGTGCTTGTGTCATGAAGGTCCAAGTGAAAAACTTGAGACTGAGTGGTTAAAGTCGTGATCCAAAGCAAAAGAGTGTGCTTAAGAGCTCTGGACACCACTAACTGGGGACTCTAGCAAAGCTGAGTCACAATCTGAAAAGGTTCACCCAGTTATGTGTCTGTGGCATTTATGTATCCGGTGGTAATACTGGAAAACAAAATGCTTAGGGCCACAGCCAAGACTCATAAGTAGCTGTGTTCAAGAATCAACATGCTTCACTAAGAAAGTCAATAACACTATCCCAAATTCTAAGTTCCCCCAGAGACGCCAATACCTCTAAACTACAAAGGAAAAAGTGAGATGCCAAAACTGTTCAGAAGCAAAAAGCTACAAGTCCCGCTCATGTAATTAAATTAATATTCATTGATATTTTGGACTTTATAGTATATTCTCTTCTTTTTATCCTATTTGATTTTCAGTTGCTTGGGGACAAGCAACAATTTAAGTTTGGTGTTGTGATGAGCGGATAATTTATACGCTTTTTGGCATTGTTTTTATATAGTTTTTAGTAAGTTTGAGCTACTTTTAGGGATGTTTTCCTTAGTTTTTATGTTAATTTCACATTTCTGGACTTTACTATGAGTTTGTGTGTTTTTCTGTGATTTCAGGTAAATTCTGACTGAAATTGAGGGATTTGAGCAAAACTCTGAAAAAGGCTGACAAAAGGACTGCTGATGCTATTGGATTCTGACCTCCCTGCACTCGAAATGGATTTTCTGGAGCTACAGAACTCCAATTGGCGCGCTCTCAACGGCGTTGGAAAGTAGACATCCAGGGCTTTCCAGCAATATATAATAGTCCATACTTTATTCGAAGAATGACGACGTAACTTGGCGTTGAACGCCAAGTACACGCTGCTGTCTAGAGTTAAACGCCAGAAAAACGTCATGATCCGGAGTTGAACGCCCAAAACACGTCATAACTCAAAGTTCAACGCCAAGAAATGCCTCTACACGTGGATTGATCAAGCTCAGCCCAAACATACACCAAGTGGGCCCCGGAAGTGGAACTATGCATCAATTACTTACTCATGTAAACCCTAGGAGCTAGTTTATTATAAATAGGATGATTTACTAATGTATCAATCATCTTTGGTCTCAGTTTTGTTTTATTCTTTATCTTAGGAGATCATTGATCACGTTTTAGGGGGCTGGCCATTCGGCCATGCCTGGACCTCTTTCACTTATGTATTTTCAACGGTGGAGTTTCTGCACACCATAGATTAAGGGTGTGGAGCTCTGCTGTACCTCAGAGATTAATGAAGTTCTATTTTCTTTTATTCAATTCCTCTCTTATTCTTATTCCAAGATATTCATTCGTACTCAAGAACATGATGAATGTGATGAGCTAATAACTCTCATCATCATTCTCACTTATGAACGCGCGTGATTGACAACCACCTTCGTTCTACATGCAACAAGGCTTGAATGTGTATCTCTTAGATTCCCCAACAGAATCTTCGTGGTATAAGCTAGATAGATGGCGGCATTCATCTAGATCCGGAAAGTCCAACCTTGTCTGTGGTGTTCCGAGTAGGATCCTGGGAATCCGGAAAGTCTCACCTTGTCTGTGGTATTCCGAGTAGGATTCCGTTCATGAATGACTGTGACGTGCTTCAAACTTTAACCTGCTGGGCGTTAGTGACAAACGCAAAAGAGGGATTCTATTCCAGTAGGAGCGGGAACCAACCGGTGATTGGCCGTGCTGTGACAGAGTGCGTGCGTAGCTTTCACTGCGAGGATGGGATGTAGCTATCAACCATGGGTGATGCCTCCAGACTGGTTAGCTGTGCGAGTGACAGCCGTACAGGTTATTTCCCCGAGAGGAATGAAAGTAGCCACAGCTGATAGTGAACCCCTATACAAAGCTTGCCATGGAAAGGAGTAAGAAGGATTGAGTAGAAGGAATAGGAGAGCAGGCGTCCGTGAGCTCTACAGCATCTCCATTCCGCTTATCTGAAATTCCCACCAATGAATCTGCATAAGTATTTCTATCCCTTTTTATTAACTCCTTTTTATTCATTATCCAATAATTACAATTACCTTTTTAATCTGCCTAACTGAGATTTGCAAGGTGACCATAGCTTGCTTCATACCAACAATCTCTGTGGATTCGACCCTTACTCACGCAAGGTATTACTTGGACGACCCAGTACACTTGCTGGTTAGTTGAACGGAGTTGTGAAGGAAGGCCAATTTCTAAAAGGAATAATCTCTACTCAGTGCCAATTCCTATAATCCAAATTACAATGAATCAGATCTAAAAAAGAGGAATCACAATTTCGTCCACCAATGTCTTAGTGAAGGTTGAAGGCCTCTACATCCTTGATGACTTCATAATCCTGGACATTGGGAAGGAGGAGGATGAATCCATTATCCTTGGAAGACCCTTCCTAGCCACAGCAAGGGCTGTAATTGATGTGGACAGAGGAGAGTTAGTCTTTCAATTGAATGAGGACTACCTTATGTTTAAGGCTCAAGAATCTTTTTCTGTAAACATGGAGAAGAAGCATGAAAAGCTTCATCCAATTTTCTCCATACAAAGTCAAGCAGAGCCCCCACATTCAAACTCTAAGTTTGGTGTTGAGAGGCCACAATCATGCTCTGAGCATCTATGAAGCTCTTTAAGAGCTTCCTGTCAAGCTATTGACATTAAAAAAGCTCTTATTGGGAGGCAACCCAATTTTATTTATCTTTGTTAATTACTTTTTTATTTTCCCTTGTTAGTTTATGTTTTCTTTAGGTTAATGATCATGTGGAGTCACAAAAATAGCTACAGAATTAAAGCGGAATAAAAAATAGCATAAAAAATAGCACACCCTGGAGGACGAGCTTACTGGTGTTTAAACGTCAGTAAGGATAGCAAAATGGGCGTTTAACACCCAAAATGGCAGCATTCTAGGGGTTAAACACCAGAAAAGGGTGTCTGGTGCCTGGCTGGTGTTAAACGCCAGTAAGGATAGTAGAATGGGCATTTAACGCCCAGTCTGGAAGCATTCTGAGCGTTAAACGCCAAAAATGGCAGCCAGACCGGCATTTAACGCCAGGAAAGGCAACAGACCGGTGTTAAACACCAGAAATGGCACACAGAGGGCGTTTAAATGCCAGAAAGGTGCAAGGATGAGAAATCCTTGACACCTCAAGATCTGTGGACCCCACAGGATCCCCACTTACCCCAACTCACTCTCTCTTCTTCACACCTTTCCATAACACTCTTCCCTAAACATCATTCACCTATCAAGTCCTACACTCTTCCCCATAATCTCTCCATCACTCACATTCATCCACTATTTCCCAAAAACCCATCATAAAACCCCACCTACCTCACCACTCAAATTCAAAACACTTCCCTCCCAAACCAACCTATTCTCACACGGATCCCCTCTCCCTCTTACCCTATAAATACCCCTCCTTACCACCTTCAATTTCACACATCACAAACACTTCCTAACCCTCTTGGCCGAACCATTCACATGCCCCCATCTCCTCCATTTCTTCTTCTTCTCCTCCTTTCTTTCTTCTTTTGCTCGAGGATGAGCAAACCTTTTAAGTTTGGTGTGGGAAAAAGCTCTGCTTTTTGTTTTTCCATAACCATTAATGGCACCCAAGGCTGGAGAAACCTCTAAAAAGAGGATAGGGAAAGCAGTTGCTTCCACCTCTGAGTCATGGGAGATGGAGAGATTTATCTCAAAGGTCCATCAAGACCACTTCTATGAAGTTGTGGCCAAGAAAAAGGTGATCCCCGAGGTCCCCTTTATGCTCAAAAAGAGTGAATATCCAGAGATCCGACGTGAGGTTCAGAAGAGAGGTTGGGAAGTTCTCACCAACCCCATCCAACAAGTCGGAATCTTAATATTTCAAGAGTTCTATGCTAATGCATGGATCACTAAGAACCATGATCAAAGTATGAACCCGAACCCAAAGAATTGGCTCATAATGGTTTGGGGAAATACTTGGATTTCAATCCAAAAATCGTGAGGTTGGCATTCAATTTGCCAATGATGCAAGGAGATCTTCATCCTTTCACTAGAAGGGTCAACTTTGATAAAAGGTTGGACCAAGTCCTCATGGACATCTGTGTGGAAGGAGCCCAATGGAATAGAGACTCCAAAGGCAAGCCGGTTGAACTGAGAAGGCATGACCTCAAACCCGTGGCTAGACGATGGTTGGAGTTCATCTAATGCTCTATCATTCCCACTAGCAACCGGTCCGAAGTAACTGTGGATCGGGCTATCATGATCCATAGTATCATGATTGGAGAGGAAGTGGAAGTTCATGAGATCATACCTCTAGAACTATACAAGGTGGCAGACAAGCCCTCCACTTTGGCAAGGTTAACCTTTCCTCATCTCATCTGTCTCCTATGCAATTCAGCTGGAATTGTCATAAAGGAAGACATCCCCATTGAAGCAGACAAGTCCATCACTAAAAAGAGGATGGAGCAAATAAGAGAGCCCACTTATGGACCTCAACAAGAGCATGAGGAAGTTCCTCATCAAGAAATCCCTGAGATGCCTCAAGGGATGCATTTTCCTCCACACAACTATTGGGAGCAACTCAACACCTCTTTAGCAGATTTGAGTTCCAATATGGAGCAACAAAAGATGGAGCACCAAGAGCACTCCATTATCCTCCATGAAATTAGAGAGGACCAAAGAGCCATGAGAGAGGAGCAACAAAGGCAAGAAAGAGATATTGAGGAGCTCAAGCACTCCATAGGATCTTCAAGAGGAAGAACTAGCCTCCGTCACTAAGGTGGAGCCGTTCTTTAATTTTCTTGTTCTTATTTTTCTGTTTTTTTTGGTTTTATGTTTTATGTTTTGTCTATGTTTGTATCTTTATTACATGATCATTAGTGTTTAGTGTCTATGTCTTAAAGCTATGAATGATTCCATGAATCTCTCACCTTTCTTAAATGAAAAATGTTTTTATTTGCAAAAGAACAAGAAGTACATAAATTTTGAATTTTATCTTGAAATTAGTTTAATTATTTTGATGTGGTGACAATACTTTTTGTTTTCTGAACGAATGCTTAAACAGTGTATATTTTTTATAGTGAAGTTTATGAATGTTAAAATTGTTGGTGATGACTTACATCATCTACCCTTTTTCTTGCATAAAAAGGACCATAAAAGAGGCATAATCTCATTTGATCATTGCAATTCATGCCTTAATTGATGAATATCATAGTACATTGCTTTGAAATGAGTTTGTGTTGAATTTCAGGCGAAAAAGACATCAAAAATGGGAAGGAAACAACTAAACAAGTGGGCGTGTGAAGCAGGCGTGCCACTTGGTACAAACACCACAAAAATGTATTGGCGTGGCACGCCAAAAGCTGGGCATGGCACGCTGGTACAACATTCCAGAGAGCAACAATGAAGACCATCAAAGGCGCGTGGCACGCCAGAAGCTGGGCGTGGCACGCCAACTAATCACCTAGAAGAATCATCACTAGGGCGTGCCACTTTGTATCGAAGGCGTGGCACGCCAGTTCCATAATTCACTTGGGCGTACAACTTGAGGACCAAGGCGTGGCACGCCAAGCCTAAGAGACCCAAAATTGAATGGGCGTGCCACTTGAGCAACATGTCGTGGCACGCTGGTACAATAATCCAAAGAAGGGGTTGAAGGCTAATGAGGTTTGGGTGTGCCATGTGAACAACCAGGCGTGGCACGCCAATGAACAAGAAGTCAAAGTAAAAAGCTGGGCATGCCACTTGGTGTCGAAGGCGTGGCACGCCAGCTCAAGAAGTCTCACTAAGGCGTGCCACTTGAATGATCAGGCGTGGCACGCCAACACTGAAGGAGGCCAAACAAAGCTGGGCATGCCACTTGGTATTGAAGGCGTGGCACGCCAACTCAATTGTCCCAATTTGGCGTGCCACTTGAATGTCCAGGCGTGGCACGCCAACCTTTGGAACCAAGGCAAGTGAAGGGCGTGGCACACCAGTCTCATGGCGTGGCACGCTGGTAGTGTTTTCCAGAGAAGGAGATAAAGGGCCAAATGAACTGGGCATGCCACTTGGATGATGAGGGGTGGCACGCCAGCAAGAGGATGAAGCATTTAGAGGACACGCCAGACCCTGGGCGTGCTACGTTGGTACGAGTTTCTAGAAGCATGAAGATGTGGAAAATGGCCTGGGCGTGCCACTTAGTGTCGAAGGCGTAGCACGCCAAGCTACTTGAGGACTTTAAAATGGCCTGGGCATGCCACTTTGGCTCGAAGGTGTGGCACGCCATGATACTTGGGTCAATTAAAATGTCCTGGGTGTGCCACTTTGGCTCGAAGGCATGGCACGCCATGGATGTGATAGAGGAAGGCGTGCCACTTGGAGGGTGAGGCGTGGCACACCATGCTTGAAATGAAGAGAATGCGACACGCCAGGCGAGCGCCAGTCACACGCCAGCTGGAAGATCACATTTGTTGAGTCTATTTTCCCTCCAAATTGTAATTTTCTTTTCACTTTTGTAAATTCCTTTATTTCTATATCTAGAAGTAGTATAAATACCCTTGGAAGTATTGGAAACACATACAGAGACGCATATCACTATCTCAAGGGGATTGTGGAGTTTTAGTTTTTCACTTTTTACACTTCATCTCTTCCATCTTTTGTACTTTTTTTATGAGCTATGAGTAGCTAAATTTCCTCTCATTGAGAGAGAGAGCTCTATTGTACTTGATGGATTAATAATAGTGAATTTCTTCTTCTCCTCATCTTCTCTTTAATTTACTAGAAGGGATTTCGTTCTTCATTCTAGCATTCAATTATCTGGGAAAAGATATTGAACGTATTTGGGTTTTATAGGAACCTTGGAAGAGGAATCATAAAACCATGCCTGACATACTTTCTCACACTTGAGTAGAATCTGGGTTTTGGTGTTTGGATATGGTGACATATAATCCTCCCTCTAACTGGACCTACAAGGATGTGCGGTATAATCAGGGACCAAGCATATCTCTCTTCATGAGCAATTAGACCAAGGAATTGGCTATTGATCAAGATATGAGAGATTGAGTCACCAAGGGATTGAGGCTCAATCAATCATGATTGCCAAGAGGTCAATGAGTTGCATGATTGATGAGCGGATAATTTGTACGCTTTTTGGCATTGTTTTTAGTATGTTTCTAGTAGGATTTAGTTAGTTTTTAGTATATTTTTATTAGTTTTTAGTTAAAATTCACTTTTCTCGACTTTACTATGAGTTTGTGTGTTTTTCTGTGATTTCAGGTATTTTCTGGCTGAAATTGAGGGACCTGAGCAAAAATTTGATTCAGAGACTGAAAAAGACTGTAGATGCTGTTGGATTCTGACCTCCGTGCACTCGAAGTAAATTTTCTAGAGCTACAAAAGCCCAAAAGGCGCGCTCTCAACGGCGTTGAAAAGTAGACATCCTGGGCTTTCCAGCAATATTTGATAGTTCATACTTTGCCCAAGATTTGATGGCCCAAACCGGCGTTCAAAGTCACCTTCAGAATTCTCAGCGTTAAACGCCAGAACTGGCACCAAAGTGGGAGTTAAACGCCCAAACTGGCACCAAAGCTGGCGTTTAACTCCACGAAAAGTCTCTACACGAAAATGCTTCAATGCTCAGCCCAAGCACACACCAAGTGGGCCCGGAAGTGGATTTTTATGTCATTTACTCATCTTTGTAATTCTTAAGCTACTAGTTCCCTATAAATAGGACCTTTTGCTATTGTATTTTTCATCTTTTAATCACTTTAGATCTCTAGATCATCTTTGGACATCTAGTTCTTAGATCATTGGGAGGCTGGCCTCACGGCCATGCCTAGACCTTGTTCTTATGTATTTTCAACGGTGGAGTTTCTACACACCATAGATTAAGGTGTGGAGCTCTGCTGTACCTCGAGTATTAATGCAATTACTATTGTTCTTCTATTCAATTCCGCTTGTTCTTGTTCCAAGATATCACTTGTTCTTCAACTTGATGAATGTGATGATCCGTGACACTTATCATCATTCTCACCTATGAACGTGTGACTGACAACCACCTCCGTTCTACCTTAGATTGGGTGAATATCTCTTGGATTCCTGATACACGATGCATGGTTGATCGCCTGACAACCGAGCGCTCGCCTGACAACCGAGCCAGCCATTCCGTGAGATGAGAGTCTTCGTGGTATAGGCTAGAACGGATGGCGGCATTCAAGAGAATCCGGAAGGTCTAACCTTGTCTGTGGTATTCTGAGTAGGATTCAATGATTGAATGACTGTGACTTGCTTCAAACTCGCGATTGTGGGGCGTTAGTGACAGACGCAAAAGAATCACTGGATTCTATTCCGACATGATCGAGAACCGACAGCTGGATAGTTGTGCCGTGACGGGGTGCGTTGAACATTTCCACTGAGAGGATGGGAGGTAGCCACTGACAACGGTGAAACCCTTGCATAAGCTTGCCATGGAAAGGAGTAAGAAGGATTGGATGAAGACAGTAGGAACGCAGAGAGACGGAAGGGACAAAGCATCTCCATTCGCTTATCTGAAGTTCTCACCAATGAATTGCATAAGTATCTCTATCTTTATCTTTATCTTTTATTCATATTTCATCTATAACCATCTGAGTCTGCCTGACTAAGATTTACAAGGTGACCATAGCTTGCTTCATACTAACAATCTCTGTGGGATCGACCCTTACTCGCGTAAGGTTTATTACTTGGACGACCCAGTACACTTGCTGGTTAGTTGTGCAAAGTTGTGATAAAGAGTTGAGATTGCAATTGTGCGTACCATGTTGATGGCGCAATTGATGATCACAATTTTGTGCACCAAGTTTTTGGCGCCGTTGCCGGGGATTGTTGAGTTTGGACAACTGACGGTTCATCTTGTTGCTTAGATTAGGTATTTTTCGGAATTCTTAAGAGTGAATTCTAGTGTTTCAAGATGATGATCTTACCATCACCAAGGCTGATTGATTATCATCAATTTAGCTCTTGAATGCAATGTCCTGCTGAGGCTTGGCTATCAATGTCTAAATCCTTTAGACTAAAAGCTTTAGACTAACATTGCATGATTCCTGGAATTCTTATTAAGAATTTTGATACCTTTATTTTCTTTTTCCACTTAATTTTCGAAAAAAATCCAAAAAAAAAATTACAGAATCATAAAAACCAAAAATATTTTATGTTTCTTGTTTGAGTCTAGTGTCTTATTTTAAGTTTGGTGTCTTGCATGCATTGTTTATTTGATCTTGGTTCTATTTTCAAGTCAATAATACAGAGAACTGAAGATTCAGTACATGCAACAGAGGAATTATACAGAAAAAGCTGGGCGTTCAAAACGCCCAGTGAAGAAGGCAGACTGGCGTTTAAACGCCAGCCAGGGTACCTGGTTGGGCGTTTAACGCCCAAAAAGGTAGTGCATTGGGCGTTAAACGCCAGAATGTGCACCATTCTGGGCGTTTAACGCCAGGATGGCACAAGAGGGAGGATTTTTTTTTCAAATCAATTTTTTTCCAAGTTTTCAAAATTTTTCAAAATCAAATCTTTTTCAAATCATATCTTTTTAATCATATGTTTTCAAAATCAATTTCTTTCCCTTTTCAAAGATACTTGCTAACAATTAATGATTTGATTCAACATTTCAAGTATGTTACCTTTTCTGTTGAGGAAGGTTTAATGTTTGAATCATATCTTTTCTTGTTAGGCAAGTAACTAATTTTTAAAATCAAATCTTTTTAAATTATTTTTCAAATCATATCTTTTCAATCATATCTTTTTAATCACATCTTTTTCAAAAAAAAAAAGTTTTCAATCATATCTTCTTCAAAATCTTTTTCAAAATGTTTTTAAAATCTTTTAATTAATTTTCGAAAAACCTCTTCCCCTCTTCTCACATCCTTCTATTTATGGAGTACCATTCCTCCTCAATGCACAATTCGAACTCTATCTCACTAAGTTCGAATTCTTCTACCTCTTCCTTCTATTTTTCTGTTCCTCTGACACCTCAAGGAATCTCTATACTGTGACATAGAGGATTCCACATTTTCTTGTTCTCTTCTCTTTCATATGAGCAGGAACAAAGACAAAGGCATTCTTGTTGAAGCTGACCCTGAACCTGAAAGGACTTTGAAGCGAAAGCTAAGAGAAGCTAAGGCACAACTTTCTGTAGAGGATCTAACAGAAATCTTCAAAGAAGAAGAACCCATGGCAGCCGAAAACAACAACAATGCCAACAATGCAAGGAAGGTGCTGGGTGACTTTACTGCACCTACTCCCGACTTCTATGGGAGAAGCATCTCTATCCCTGCCATTGGAGCAAACAACTTTGAGCTTAAGCCTCAATTAGTTTCTCTAATGCAACAGAATTGCAAGTTCCATGGACTTCCATTGGAAGATCCTCATCAGTTCTTAGCTGAATTCTTGCAAATCTGTGACACTGTCAAGACTAATGGGGTTAACCCTGAGGTCTACAGACTTATGCTATTCCCTTTTGCTGTAAGAGACAGAGCTAGGATATGGTTGGACACACAACCTAAAGAAAGCCTGAACTCTTGGAAAAAGCTAGTCAATGCCTTCTTGGCAAAGTTCTTTCCACCTCAAAAATTGAGTAAGCTTAGAGTGGAAGTCCAAACCTTCAGACAGAAGGAAGGAGAATCCCTCTATGAAGCTTGGGAAAGATACAAACAATTGATCAGAAAATGTCCTTCTGACATGCTTTCTGAATGGAGCATCATAGGTATTTTCTATAATGGTCTATCTGAACTGTCCAAGATGTCTTTGGATAGCTCTGCTGGAGGATCTCTTCATCTGAAGAAGACGCCTACAGAAGCTCAAGAGCTAATTGAAATGGTTGTAAATAACCAATTCATGTACACTTCTGAAAGGAATCCTGTGAACAATGGGACAAATCAGAAGAAAGGAGTTCTTGAGATTGATACTCTGAATGCCATACTGGCTCAGAACAAAATATTGACTCAACAAGTCAATTTGATTTCTCAAAGTCTGTCTGGAATGCAAAATGCACCAAGCAGTACTAAGGATGCTTCATCTGAAGAAGAAGCTTATGATCCTGAGAACCCTTCAATGGAAGAGGTGAATTACATGGGAGAACCCTATGGAAACACCTATAATTCTTCATGGAGAAATCATCCAAATTTCTCATGGAAGGATCAAGAGAGACCTCAACAAGGTTTCAATAACAATAATGGTGGAAGGAGCAGGTTTAGCAATGGCAAGCCTTTTCCATAATCTTCTCAGCAACAGACAGAAAGTTCTAAGCAGAGCCACTCTGACTTAGCAACCATGGTCTCTGATCTAATCAAAACCACTCAAAGTTTCATGACTGAAACAAGGTCCTCCATTAGAAACTTGGAGGCACAAGTGGGACAGCTGAGCAAGAAAATTACTGAACACCCTCCTAGTACTCTTCCAAGCAATACAGAAGAAAATCCAAAAGGAGAGTGCAAGGCCATCAACATGGCCGAATTTGGAGAGGAGGAAGAGGCAGTGAACGCCACTGAGGAAGACCTCAATGGACGTCCACTGGCCTGCACTGAGTTCCCCAATGAGGAACCATGGGAATCTGAGGCTCAAAATGAGACCATAGAGATTTCATTGGACTTACTTCTGCCTTTCATGAGCTCTGATGAGTATTCTTCCTCTGAAGAGGATGAGTATGTCACTGAAGAGCAAGTTGCTAAATACCTTGGAGCAATCATGAAGCTAAATGACAAGTTATTTGGAAATGAGACTTGGGAGAACAAACCTCCTTTGCTCACCAAAGAACTGGATGACTTGTCTAGGCAGAAATTACCTCAAAAGAGACAAGATCCTGGGAAGTTTTTAATACCTTGTACCATAGGCACCATGACCTTCAAGAAGGCTCTGTGTGACTTAGGGTCAAGTGTAAACCTCATGCCTCTCTCTGTAATGGAGAAGCTAGGGATCTTTGAGGTACAAGCTGCAAGAATCTCACTAGAGATGGCAGACAATTCAAAGAATAAGCTTGTGGACTTGTAGAGGATGTTCTGGTAAAGGTTGAAGACCATTACATCCCTGCTGATTTCATAGTCCTAGAGACTGGGAAGTGCATGGATGAATCCATCATCCTTGGCAGACCCTTCCTAGCCACAGCTAAGGCTGTGATTGATGTTGATACAGGTGAATTGATCATTCAAGTGAATAAAGAACCCTTTGTGTTTAAGGCTCAAGGATATCCCTCTGTCACCATGGAGAGGAATCATGAAGAGCTTCTCTCAAAGCAGAGTCAAACAGAGCCCCCACAGTCAAACTCTAAGTTTGGTGTTGGGAGGCCACAACCAAACTCTAAGTTTGGTGTTGAACCCCCACATTTAAACTCTAAGTTTGGTGTTGGGAGGTTCCAACATTGCTCTGAGTATCTGTGAGGCTCCATGAGAGCCCTCTGTCAAGCTACTGACATTAAAGAAGCGCTTGTTGGGAGGCAACCCAATGTTATATTTTATCTATTTTTCTTTGTTATTTTATGTTTTCTGTAGGTTGATGATCATGAGAAGTCACAAAATCAATTGAAAAAGCAAAAACAAAATGAAAAACAGGAAGAAAAACAGCACACCCTGGAGGAAGAACCTACTGGCGTTTAAACGCCAGTAAGGCTAGCAGATGGGCGTTTAACGCCCAGTCTGGCACCATTCTGGGCGTTTAACGCCAGAAAGGGGCACCAGACTGGCGTTAAACGCCAGAAAAGGGCAAGCACTTGGCGTTAAACGCCAGAAATGGGCACCAGCCCGGCGTTTAACGCCAGAATTGGCTCAAAACGTATTTTTGCATGCCATTTGGTGCAGGGATGACTTTTCCTTGACACCTCAGGATCTGTGGACCCCACAGGATCCCCACCAACCCCACCACCCTCATTCTTCTTCACCCATTCACCAATCACCTCAATACCTCTTCCCCAAAAACCCTTCACCTATCAAATCCCATCTTTCTCTTCACCACTCACATCCATCCTTCATAAAACCCCACCTACCTCACCATTCAAATTCAAACCACTTTCCCTCCCAAACCCACCCATAATGGCCGAACCCTACCCCTCCCCTCACCCCTATATCAACCCATCTTCACTCCTTCATTTTCACACACCCTAAACACTACTTCTTCCCCCTTTGGCCAAACCACATGGCCTCCTCCATCTCCTCCATTTTCTTCTTCTTCTACTCTATTCTTTCTTCTTTTGCTCGAGGACGAGCAAACCTTTTAAGTTTGGTGTGGTAAAAGCATTGCTTTTTGTTTTTCCATAACCATTTATGGCATCCAAGGCCGGAGAAACCTCTAAAAAGAGGAAAGGGAAGGCAAAAGCTTCCACCTCCGAGTCATGGGAGATGGAGAGATTCATCTCAAGGGTGCATCAAGACCACTTCTATGAAGTTGTGGCCTTGAAGAAGGTGATCCCCGAGGTCCCTTTCAAACTCAAAAAGAGTGAATATCCGGAGATCCGACATGAGATTCGAAGAAGAGGTTGGGAAGTTCTCACCAACCCCATTCAACAAGTCGGAATCTTAATGGTTCAAGAGTTCTATGCCAATGCATGGATCACCAAGAACCATGATCAAAGTGTGAACCCGGACCCAAAGAATTGGCTTACAATGGTTCGGGGGAAATACTTAGATTTTAGTCCGGAAAATGTGAGGTTGGCATTCAACTTGCCCATGATGCAAGGAGATGAACATCCTTACACAAGAAGGGTCAACCTTGATCAAAGGTTGGACCAAGTCCTCACTGACATTTGTGAAGAGGGCGCCCAATGGAAGAGAGATTCAAGAGGGAAGCCGGTTCAATTAAGAAGGCACAACCTCAAACCCGTGGCTAGGGGATGGTTGGAGTTTATCCAACGCTCAATCATTCCCACTAGCAACCAGTCTGAAGTTACTCTAGACCGGGCCATCATGATTCATAGCATCATGATTGGAGAAGAAGTAGAAGTTCATGAGGTTATAGCCCAAGAACTCTATAAGGTGGCGGACAAATCCTCTACCTTAGCAAGGTTAGCCTTTTCTCATCTCATTTGTCACCTCTGTTATTCAGTAGGAGTTGACATAGAAGGAGACATCCTCATTGATGAGGACAAGCCCATCACTAAGAAAAGGATGGAGCAAACAAGAGACCCCACTCATCATGAAATCCCTGAAATGCCTCAAGGGATGCACTTTCCTCCACAAAACTATTGGGAGCAACTAAATACCTCCCTAGGAGAATTGAGTTCCAATATGGGACAACTAAGGGTGGAGCACCAAGAACATTCCATCCTCCTCCATGAAATTAGAGAAGATCAAAGAATCATGAGAGAGGAGCAACAAAGGCAAGGAAGAGACATTGAGGAGCTCAAGCACTCCATAAGACCTTCAAGAGGAAGAACAAGCCGCCATCACTAAGGTGGACCCGTTCTTTAATCTCCTTGTTCTTTATTTTCTTGTTTTTCGAATTTTCATGCTTATGTTTATCCATGTTTGTGTCTTATGATCATTAGTATCTTAGTATCTATGCCTTAAAGTTATGAATGTCCTATGAATCCATCACCTTTCTTAAAATGAAAAAAGTTCTTAATTGAAAAAGAGAAGAATTGCATGAATTTCAGATTTTATAACAGATTAATTATATTGATGTGGTGGCAATACTTTTGTTTTCTGAATGTATGCTTGAACAGTGCATATGTCTTTTGAATTTGTTATTCATGAATGTTAAAATTGTTGGCTCTTGAAAGAATGATGAAAAAGGAGACATGTTACTGAGGATCTAAAAAATCATAAAAATGATTCTTGAAGCAAGAAAAAGCAGTGAATACAAAAAAAAAAAAGAGAACGAAAAAAAAAGAGAAGGAGAAAGAGAAAAAAAAGAAAGAAATAAAGTTGTGATCCAAGGCAAAAAGAGTGTGCTTAAAAACCCTGGACACCTCTAATTGGGGACTCTAGCAAAGCTGAGTCACAATCTAAAAAGGTTCACCCAATTATGTGTCTGTGGCATGTATGTATCCGGTGGTAATACTGGAAGACAGAGTGCTTTGGGCCACGGCCAAGACTCATAAAGTAGCTGTGTTCAAGAATCATCATACTTAACTAGGAGAATCAATAACACTATCCGGATTCTGAGTTCCTAAAGTAGCCAATCATTCTGAATTTCAAAGGATAAAGTGAGATGCCAAAACTGTTCAGAGGCAAAAAGCTAAAAGCCCCGCTCATCTAATTAATACTGATCTTCATAGATGTTTTTGGAGTTCATTGCATATTCTCTTCTTTTTATCTTATTTGATTTTCAGTTGCTTGGGGACAAGTAACAATTTAAGTTTGGTGTTGTGATGAGCGGATAATTTGTACGCTTTTTGGCATTGTTTTTAGTATGTTTCTAGTAGGATTTAGTTAGTTTTTAGTATATTTTTATTAGTTTTTAGTTAAAATTCACTTTTCTAGACTTTACTATGAGTTTGTGTGTTTTTCTGTGATTTCAGGTATTTTCTGGCTGAAATTGAGGGACCTGAGCAAAAATCTGATTCAGAGACTGAAAAGGACTGCAGATGCTGTTGGATTCTGATCTCCCTGCACTCGAAGTAAATTTTCTAGAGCTACAGAAGCCCAAAAGGCGCGCTCTCAACGGCGCTGGAAAGTAGACATCCTGGGCTTTCCAGCAATATATGATAGTCCATACTTTGCCCAAGATTTGATGTCCCAAACCGGCGTTCAAAGTCACCTTCAGAATTCCCAGCGTTAAACGCCGGAACTGGCACCAAAGTGGGAGTTAAACGCCCAAACTGGCATAAAAGCTGGCGTTTAACTCCACGAAAAGTCTCTACACGAAAATGCTTCAATGCTCAGCCCAAGCACACACCAAGTGGGCCCGGAAGTGGATTTTTATGTCATTTACTCATCTTTGTAATTCTTAAGCTACTAGTTCCCTATAAATAGGACCTTTTGCTATTGTATTTTTCATCTTTTGATCACTTTAGATCTCTAGATCATCTTTGGACATCTAGTTCTTAGATCATTGGGAGGCTGGCCTCACGGCCATGCCTAGACCTTGTTCTTATGTATTTTCAACGGTGGAGTTTCTACACACCATAGATTAAGGTGTGGAGCTCTGCTGTACCTCGAGTATTAATGCAATTACTATTGTTCTTCTATTCAATTCCGCTTGTTCTTGTTCCAAGATATCACTTGTTCTTCAACTTGATGAATGTGATGATCTGTGACACTCATCATCATTCTCACCTATGAACGTGTGACTGACAACCACCTCCGTTCTACCTTAGATTGGGTGAATATCTCTTGGATTCCTGATACACGATGCATGGTTGATCGCCTGACAACCGAGCGCTCGCCTGACAACCGAGCCAGCCATTCCGTGAGATCAGAGTCTTCGTGGTATAGGCTAGAACTGATGGCGGCATTCAAGAATCACTGGATTCTATTTCGACATGATCGAGAACCGATAGCTGGATAGCCGTGCCGTGACAGGGTGCGTTGAACATTTCCACTGAGAGGATGGGAGGTAGCCACTGACAACGGTGAAACCCTTGCATAAGCTTGCCATGGAAAGGAGTAAGAAGGATTGGATGAAGACAGTAGGAACGCAGAGAGACGGAAGGGACAAAGCATCTCCATTCGCTTAGCTGATGTTCTCACCAATGAATTGCATAAGTATCTCTATCTTTATCTTTATCATTTATTCATATTTCATCTATAACCATCTGAGTCTGCCTGACTAAGACTTACAAGGTGACCATAGCTTGCTTCATACCAACAATCTCTGTGGGATCGACCCTTACTCGCGTAAGGTTTATTACTTGGACGACCCAGTACACTTGCTGGTTAGTTGTGCGAAGTTGTGATAAAGAGTTGAGATTGCAATTGTGCGTACCATGTTGATGGCGCCATTGATGATCACAATTTCGTGCACCAATGATTGAAGAGGATATAAGCTGGATTTAATCCAAAGAGACAATATCTCCTGATCTCAATGAATTCCCTCATTCTTATCTATCCTATTCTTTTATAGCTTTCATTTACATTCTGCAAATTCCCACTCCCTTTTACATTCTTGCTATTTCTATCTCTGCACTTTATTACTCTTCTTTATTCTTTTGCCATTTATGTTTCCTCCATTTATGATTCTGCACTTACAACTTATTTTGTTTAAGCTTGACTAATTCACCAATTAATTAAAATTGTTCAAATCTACCAATCTCTGAGGATACGATCCCAGTCTATTGTGGGTTATTACTTGACGATAATTTTGGTGCGCTTGCCAAAGAGCGGAATCATCAATTTTATTGGGAGGGGAGTCAATCCGAACTCATCAGTTGACTCTTGAAAGAATAATAAAAAAAGAAAAATATTATTGATAATCTGAAAAATCATAAATTTGATTCTTGAAGAAAGAAAAAGCAGTGAAAAACACAAAGCTTGCAAAAAAAATGTTCTATGGCGAAAAAAAAATAAAAAATAAAAAGAAAGAAAAAGAAAAAGCAAGCAGGAAAACCAATAGCCCTTTAAACCAAAAGGCAAGGGTAAAAAGGATCCAAGGCTTTGAGCATTAATGGATAGAAGGGCCCAAAGGAATAAAAGCCTGGCCTAAGCGGCTAAATCAAGCTGTCCCTAACCATGTGCTTGTGTCATGAAGGTCCTAGTGAAAAGCTTGAGACTGAGTGGTTAAAGTCGTGATCCAAAGCAAAAAGAGTATGCTTAAGAACTCTGGGCACCTCTAACTAGGGACTCTAGCAAAGCTGAGTCACAATCTGAAAAGGTTCACCCAGTTATGTGTCTGTGGCATTTATGTATCCGGTGGTAATATTGGAAAACAATATGCTTAGGGTCACGACCAAGACTCATAAAGTAGCTGTGTTCAAGAATCAACATACTAAACTAGGAGAATCAATAACACTATCTTAATTCTGAGTTCCTATGGATGCCAATCATTCTGAACTTCAAATGATAAAGTGAGATGCCAAAACTGTTCAGAAGCAAAAAGCTACTAGTCCCGCTCATCTAATTGGAACTAAGCTTCACTGATATTTTAAAATTTATTGTATATTCTCTTCTTTTTATCCTATTTTGTTTTTGGTTGCTTGGGGACAAGCAACAATTTAAGTTTGGTGTTGTGATGAGCGGATATGTTTTAGTTACTTTTTATTATATTTTTATTAGTTTTTATGCAAAAATCACATTTCTAGACTTTACTATGAGTTTGTGTGCTTTTATGTAATTTCAGGTATTTTCTGGCTTAAATTGAGGGACCTGAGCAAAAATTTGATTCAGAGGCTGAGAAAGGATTACAGATGCTGTTGGATTTTGACCCTCCTGCACTCGAAGTGGATTCTCTCGAGCTACGGATGCCTAATTGGAGCGCTCTTAATTGTGTTGGAAAGTAGACATCTTGAGCTTTCCAATAATGTTTAATAGTCCATACTTTGCCTGAGATTTGATGGCCCAAACTGACGTTCAAACGCCCACTAGAGACCCTTTTCTGGCGTAAAACGCCAGAACTGGCACCAGAGCTGGCGTTAAATGCCGAAACTGGCATCCAAGCTGGCGTTTAACTCCAGAAAAGGCCTATGCATGTGTAAAGCTCAATGCTCAGCCCAGGCACACACCAAGTGAACCCCGGAAGTGGATTTGTGCACTATCTGCACTTAGTTACTTATTTTCTGTAATCCCTAGTAACTAGTTTAGTATAAATAGCACTTTTTACTATTGTATTTCATATTTTGAACATATTTTGATCTTTGGATCATCTTTTGATCTTTTGATCACTTTTAAGCGATTTTCATATTTGGGGGAGGCTGGCCATTCGGCCATGCCTACACCTTTTTCTCTTATGTATTTTCCAACGGTGGAGTTTGTACACCTCATGGATTAAGGTACGGTGCTCTGCTATTCCTCATGAATTAATGAAAATACTATTGTTTCTATTTTAATTCACACTTACTTCTTCTCCAAGATATACTCTCGTACTTAATTCAGTTTAGTCAGAATGAAGGAGTGACCCGTGACAATCACCTACTATCCACAAGCGGTCTACATGATGTTCAACGTAGTCATTGGATGACAGCTGGAGTATAATCTCTTGGGTCTCTGATCCACGGATCGAGTCCGTGAGATTAGAACCTTCGTGGTAGAGGCTAGAACCAATTGGCAGCATTCCTGAGATCTGAAAAGTCTAAACCTTATCTGTGGTATTCAGAGTAGGATCTGGGAGGGGATGACTGGGATGAGTTTCAAAATCACGAATGTTGGGCGCATTGACAGTGTGCAAAAGGATAGAGAGATCCTATTCTGACACAAGTGAGAACCGACAGATGATTAGCCGTGCGGTAGCAATACCTGGTATTCTTCATCCGAGACAAGAAATTCGATAGTTGATTAGCCGTGCAGAAACCGTACTTGGACCATTTTCACTGAGAGGATCATACATCATGCCATGGAAGGAAGCATGCATGATTGGATGAAGACAATAAGAACACAGAGGTTCAGAGGCAACAAAGCATCTCCAAACGCTTATCTGAAATTCCTACCAATGAATTACATAAGTATCTTTATTTTATTTTATGTTTTATCTATCTTTTAACTATGAAAACCTCATAACCATTTGAATCTGCCTGACTAAGAGTTACAAGATGACCATAGCTTGCTTCAAGCCGGCAATCTTCGTGTGATCAACCCTTACTCACGTAAGGTATTACTTGGACGACCCAGTGTACTTGCTGGTTAGTTGTGCGGAGTTGTGAAAAGTGTGATCACAATTTCCTGCACCAGTGTCCTTTTTATGTTCTTAAGTACTTTGAGTCTTTAAATTTTGTTCTTATGTGTTCTTGATAGTCTTCAAAGTGTTCTTGAGTCTTTTTTGTGTTTTAATCTTAAAATTTTTAAGTTTGGTGTCCCTTTGTATTTGCCTCCAAAAATTTTTGAAAATAAGGTGTACTAGAACTAAAAATTCAGAATAATATCTTTTCCAACTAACTCTTAGCTAATTTTTGAAAATCATAAATAAAAATTCAGATTTTAATTTCAAAATTTTATCTTATCATATCTTAGTTGTCAAGTTTTAAAAAATCAAATCTTTTCAAAATCATATCTTTTTTAAAATTTTATCTTATCTCATTTCAAAATTCAAATTTCAACTTTCAAAATTTCAAAATTTAAATTTTCAAATTTCAAAATTCAAATTCCAAATTTCAAATTCAACATTCAAAATTTGAAATTCAAATTTTCAAAATTCAATTTTCAAAATTAAATCTTTTCAAAATTCAAATCTTTTTCAAAATTTAGAAATTCAATTATCAAAATTTAAAATTCAAATTTCAAATTTCAAAATTCAATTTTCAATTTCAAAATTCAAAATTTTAATTTTAATTTTCAGAATTCAAATCTTAAATTTAAATCACTTTTTGATTAATTGCTTATCTTCTCTCTCTTCTTTTTCAAAACTACCTAACTAACTCTTCTCTCTAAATTTCGAAAATTCTTTTTTTCTTCTCTCTCTTCCTTTTTTTTCGAGTTAAATTCCTTTTAATTAATTATTTTTAATTTCAGTTTAACTAAATTAAGAAAATAAAAACAAAAAATATTTTAATTATTGTTTATCTTCTCTACTTCTATCTCTTCTTCTAGTCCTTCTATCTTCTTCCTTCTTCATCTTCTACCTTTCTTAATTATGAACCCAAGTGGGAATGAAAAGTTCAGGAGAACTCTGGGATCTTATACAAATCCCTCTGCTGACTTCTATGGAAAAAGTATTAGTATACCTCACATCAGATCTAATATTCTGGTGCAGTAAAACTGCCAGTATTCTGGACTTCCTCAGGAAGAACCTACAAAATTCCTGGAAGATTTCTTAAAGATTGCTGAGACAGTACACAATGAAGGAGTAGACTAAGATGTCTATAGACTATTGCTTTTTCCTTTCGCTGTAAAGGACCAAGCAAAAAGGTGGTTGGATAACCAGCCTAAAGCTAGTTTAAAAACTTGGAAACAGTTAGTGGATAAGTTTTTAAACCAATACTTCCCCCCAAGACAGATGACCCAGTTGAGATTGGACATCCAAGGCTTTAAACAAGGAGATAGTGTATCTCCTTATGATGCCTAGGAGAGGTATAGGAGGATGTTAAGAAAATGTCCCATTAAAATATTTTCAGAATGGGTACAGTTAGACATCTTCTACTATGGGCATTCAAACATGGCTAGAATGTCCTTGGACCACTCTGTTGGTGGTTCCATACACATGAGAAAGACCATTCAAGAAGCCCAAGAGCTTATTAAAATAGTTGCCATTAATCAGCATCTGTACTCATCTGTTGAGGCTCCTATAAAAGGAAAGGTTAAGGCAGAAGCTGCTGAACCTAACCCTCTAGAGCAAGATAGCACATTGACTCAACAACTGCACGCCCTTGCCCAGCAAATACTGGGATTACAAGGCTTTATGAGAAACTTAGGCTTATAACAAGAATATAAAGGCCCAGTTGAGTCAACCAAGGCAGCAATTATCCAAGCAGATAATAGATGAATGCTACGCTATTCAACTGAGGAGTGGGAAAATCTCAAGCACCCAACTTCAGCTCAACAAAAACGAAAAGCCCATAGAGGATAACCAATTCTCTGAACAAGATGACTTTGGGCATTTAAACGCCCAAAGAGGTATCCCTCTTGGTGTTGAACGCCAGGAAAGGGTAAAGACTGGGCGTTCAAATGCCCAGGGGGTAGTAGCATGGGCGTTGAACACCCAAGCAATGGAGGTCAGCCATTTAGTGATAACAAACCTCCTAAGCAAGCTAGTAACCTCCACTCTAGCATACAAGGAATTCGGCCTCCATCAACCAAAGTTGATGATTATAAGGCTAAGATGCTATTTTCTCAGAAACTTTGTCAAGAGGAAAAGGATAAATAGTTTGCCCGCTTTGCGGAGTATCTCAAAATATTAGAGATAAAGATTCTATTTGCAGAAGCTCTTAAACAGATACCTTCTTATGCAAAGTTCTTGAAGGACATTCTAAGTCATAAGAAGAATTGGAGAGAGACACAAACAGTCGTCCTCACTCTAGGTGATGCTTGTTCAAGGACAGCTCCAGGTGACCTTGGAGCAAGCATCAACCTAATACTTGCTTCACTAATAAAGAAGCTTAGTTTGACTGATGAAGTCAAACCAACCCACATGTGCCTTTAACTTGCTGATGGTTCTATTAGGAAACCATAAAGAGTAGTTGAAGACATGCTTTTCAGGGTTAGACCCTTTGCCTTTCCCACCTACTTTGTGGTATTGGACATGGAGGGGCACAAGAGTGCATCCCTTATCATAGGAAGACCCTTCCTAGCTACAGGACGTACCCTCATTGATGTTGAAAAAGGGGAAGTAACCCTGAGAGTCAATGAGGAAAAGTTGGTACTGAATGCTGTCAAGGCTATACAGCATCCAGACATTCCTGAGGAATGCATGAGCATTGACCTCATTGATTCCCTGGTGAAAGAGGTCAACATAGCCGAAAGCTTTAAGGAAGGGCTAGATGATATCCTTGATGATACTCGACCTGATTCAGAAGAACCTCTGGAAACCTCTGAGGAAAAGGAGAAGCCTCCTAAGCTTGAGCTTAAGCCATTACCCTCCTCTCTCAAATATGCATTTCTATGAGAAGGAGATACCTGTCCTGTGATCATAATCTTTACACGAGAGCCATAGGAAGAAGAAGCACTAATCCAAGTGATTAAAACATATAGGACCGCCCTTGGGTGGACTAGAAGTGACCTTAAGGGCATTATTCCAGCCCGATGCATGCATAAAATCCTTCTAGAGGATACAACCACAGAGGCGATTGAATCCAGTTATGAAGGAAGTAGTGCAGAAGGAAGTCACTAAGCTCTATGAGGCTGGGATTATTTATCCCATTTCTGACAGCCCATGGGTGAGCCTTGTCCAGGGTGTTCCTAAGAAGGAAGGAATGACAGTGGTTCACAATGAAAAGAATGACCTGATCCCAAAAAGGACAGTCATAAGGTGGCGTATGTGCATTGATTACAAAAGACTCAATGATGCCACCAGGAAAGATTACTTTCCTTTACACTTCATTGACCAAATGCTAGAAAGACTAGCAGGTCATGCTTTTTATTGTTTCCTGGATGGATATTCTGGGTACAATCAAATAGAAGTAGATCCACAGGATCAAGAGAAGACAGCATTCATATGTCCATCCTGGGTGTTCGCCTATAGACGAATGCCATTCGGCCTATGAAATGCGCCTGCCACCTTTCATAGATGCATGCCATTCATCTTCTCTGATATGGTAGAGAAATTTCTTGAAGTATTCATGGATGACTTCTCTATCTATGGAGACTCATTTGACTCCTATTTTGATCATCTGACCCAAGTCCTGAAAAGATGCCAAGAAATAAACCTAGTTCTAAGCTGGGAGAAGTGCCACTTCATGGTAATTGAAGGCATTGTTCTTGGGCATCAGATCTCAAATAAGGAGATAGAAGTGGATCAAGCTAAGGTGAAAGTGATTGAACGCTTGCCTCTACCTACTAGTGTTAAGGCAATCAGAAGCTTCACAGGACATGTAGGATTTTACAGGCGGTTCATAAAAGATTTTTCAAAAATCGCCAAACACCTGTGTAATCTCTTGACCACTGATGTTCCATTTGTCTTTAACTAAGAATGCCTGCATCCCTTTGAAACTCTGAAGGCCAAGCTTGTCACTGCTCCTATCATCTCTACACCCAACTGGGACTTGCCATTTGAGCTAATGTGTGATGCAAGTATTCATGCAATTGGTGCAGTCCTAGGTCAGAGACATGACAAGCTTCTACATGTCATTTATTATGCTAGTCGCGTATTAAATAATGCGCAGAAAAACTACACTACTACAGAAAAGGAGCTACTTACAGTGGTTTATGCCATTGACAAGTTCAGATCCAACCTAGTAGGATCTAAGGTCATTATTTATACTGACTATGCTGTTGTAAAGTATATACTCACTAAGCAGGATTCTAAACCCAAACTTATAAGATGAGTATTACTCCTGCAAGAGTTTAATATAGAAATTAGACACAGAAAAGGGACAAAAAATCAGGTGGCTGATCACTTGTCCTAGATCGAGCTAGTAGCAGGGGCTTCTTCTCCCTCCACTGACATATCCGAATCCTTTCCAGATGAGGAACTCTATGCCATTCGGACAGTACCTTGGTTTGTAGACATTGCAAACTACAAGGTTATACGGTTCATTACCAAGGATTTTACCACGCAGCAAGCCCGAAAACTCATGCATGATGCAAAATACTACCTATGGGATGAGCCATATCTATTTAAGAGATGCTCGGATGGAATAATCTAACGTTGTGTATCTAAAGAAGAGGAACAGAGAATTCTATGGCATTGCCATGGATCTGACTATGGATGACACTTTGGAGGTGAGTAAACAGCCACTAAGGTACTCCAAAGTGGCTTTTACTGGCCTACTCTCTTTAAGGATTCTAGAGAGTTCGTTCGTAACTGTGACAGTTGCCAGAGGGCTGGCAATCTCCCCCATGGTCATAGCATGCCTTAGCATGGAATTCTAGAGATTGAGTTGTTTAAGGTATGAGGCATAGATTTCATGGGACCCTTCCCGCCTTCATACTCAAATATCTACATCCTTGTGGCAGTAGATTATGTGTCTAAATGGGTTGAAGCAATAACAACACCCACTAATGACACTAGAGTAGTAATGAAGTTCCTCCAAAAGAATATTTTCAGCAGATTTGGTGTCTTTAAGACACTAATTAGTGATGGAAGAACTCATTTCTGCAAGAGACAGTTGGATTCTATCTTAAGCCAATACGGAGTTTGCCATAAAGTAGCAAGACCGTATCATCCCCAAACTAATGGACAAGTTGAAGTCTCAAATAGAGAACTAAAGCAAATCCTAGAGAGGACAGTAAGTTCCTCTAGAAAGGATTGGGCTAGAAAGCTTGATGATGCTCTGTGGGCATACAGAACAGCTTTCAAAACCCTCATTGGAACTTCACCATATCAGTTGGTAGATGGGAAGTCCTGTCACTTGCCAGTAGAACTAGAACACAAAGCCTATTGGGCTACTAGATTCCTCAACCTTGATGCTAAAGCAGTAGGGGAAAAATGGCTGCTCCAACTAAATGAGTTGGATAAATTCTGCTTAGAAGCATTTGAAAATGCAAAAATCTATAAGGAAAAGGCAAAAAGGTGGCATGATAGGAAGTTAGCTTCCAGAGTCTTTGAACCAAGATAGAAAGTCCTACTCTTCAATTCATGGCTTAGATTATTCCATGGGAAACTCAAATCTCACTAGAAGGGACCGTATGTGTGATAAACGAAATTTAGCATGCCGATATAGAATTCAATAATGGATATAATCGTGAGTATAGTCTAATCGACATTCAAACTTCGCATCAAACAATCCTACAATCTATAACTGAGAGTACTAGTCTCCCGAGTCGTCCTCCCTTGGAATTGCTAGAGAATGCATATTATTGATTAGGAAGCCTTGTTATGATTCTTTTGGAGTTTAGTGAAAGTAGATGACAAACAATCAATATTAGAAGACTTGGCCTAGGGTTGGCATTAGAAATCCTATCATTATAGTTTCCTTCAATGATGATAACAATTAAGCTTTGCTTCACTTAGTTAACCCCTAGGTATAGAGGAAAGTCAAATGAGAGTAACTAACTTGAGTCACAAGTCCTAGTTTTACTCTAGGAAAATTTAGCTTTAGTGCACTCCAAGTCAATTAGCAATTCCTAATTTCCAATCAACAATTGACATTAACTATTCAACTTTTTCTAATGGTCCAAACCCTACGCCAAGTAAGAAACTTTTACTCCATAACTAGTGTTGGCATTTTATCAAACAATTGATGAGTGATGAGCGGATAATTTATACGCTTTTTGGCATTGTTTTTAGTATGTTTTTAGTAGCTTTAGTTCAGTTTTTATTATATTTTTATTATTTTTTAGTTAAAATTTACTTTTCTGGACTTTACTATGAGTTTGTGTGTTTTTCTGTGATTTCAGGTATTTTCTGGCTGAAATTGAGGGACCTGAGCAAAAATCTGATTCAGAGACTGAAAAGGACTGCAGATGCTGTTGGATTCTGACCTCCCTGCACTCGAAGTGGATTTTCTGGAGCTACAGAAGCCCAATTGGCGCGCTCTCAACGGCGTTGGAAAGTAGACATCCTGGGCTTTCCAGCAATATATGATAGTCCATACTTTGCCCAAGATTTGATGGCCCAAACCGGCGTTCAAAGTCACCTCAAGAAAAACCAGCGTTAAACGCCGGAACTGGCACCTAATTGGGAGTTAAACGCCCAAACTGGCATAAAAGCTGGCGTTTAACTCCAAGAAAAGTCTCTACACGAAATTCCTTCATTGCTCAGCCCAAGCACACACCAAGTGGGCCCGGAAGTGGATTTTTATGTCATTTACTCATTTCTGTACACCCTAGGCTACTAGTTTTCTATATATAGGACCTTTTACTATTGTATTTTCATCTTTTGATCTTTGGAACCTTTTTCTTTAGATCTTTTGATCACTTTGGGAGGCTGGCCATTCGGCCATGCCTAGACCTTATGCTTATGTATTTTCAACGGTGGAGTTTCTACACACCATAGATTAAGGTGTGGAGCTCCGCTGTACCTCGAGTATTAATGCAATTACTATTGTTCTTCCATTCAATTCCGCTTGTTCTTTGTCCAAGATATCACTTGTTCTTCAACATGATGAAGGTGATGATTGACGCCCATCACCATTCTCACCCATGAACAAGGTGACTGACAACCATTCTTGTTCTACAAGCATCTGAGGCTTAGTGAATATCTCTTGGATTCCTGATTGCACGATGCATGGTTGATCGCCTGACAACCGAGTGCTCGCCTGACAAACGAGCCAACCATTCCGTGAGATCAGAGTCTTCGTGGTATAGGCAAGAACTGATGGCGGTATTCAAGAGAATCCGGAAGGTCTAACCTTGTCTGTGGTATTCTGAGTAGGATTCAATGACTGAATGACTGTGACGTGCTTCAAACCTGTAACCTACTGGGCGTTAGTGACAGACGCAAAAGAGTGATTCTATTCCGGTAGGGGAGGGAACCAAACCGGTGATTGGCAGTACTGTGATAGAGTGCGTGCATTAGCTTTCACTGCGCGGATGGGAGGTAGCTGCTGACAACAGTGAAACCCTACACGAGCTTGCCATGGAAAGGAGTAGGAAGGATTGGATGAAGGCAGTAGGAAAGCAGAGAGACGGAAGGGAAGGCATCTTCATACGCTTGTCTGAAGCTCTTACACCAATGATATACATAAGTATCACTATCTTTATCTTTATATTATTTTCGTTCATCATCATATCCATTTGAGTCTGCCTGACTAAGATTTACAAGATGACCATAGCTTGCTTCATACCACCAATCTCCGTGGGATCGACCCTTACTCGCGTAAGGTATTACTTGGACGACCCAGTGCACTTGCTGGTTAGTTGTGCGAAGTTGTAGTGATCACAATTTCGCGCACCAAGTTTTTGGCGCCGTTGCCGGGGATTGTTCTTGTGTATGGACAACTGACGGTTCATCTTGTTGCTTAGATTAGGCATTATTTTTCTTCAGAGTTCTTAAGAGTGAATTCTAGTGTTTCAAGGTGATGTTCTTATCATCACCAAAGCTGATTGATCATCATCAATTTAGCTCTTGAATGCAATGTCTTGCTGAAGCTTAGCTAGCTATGTCTAATTCCTTTAGACTAAAGCTTTAGACTAACATTGCATGATTCCTGGAATTCTCATTAAGAACTTTGATACCTTTATTTTCCTTTTCACTTAATTTTTGAAAAAAGCCAAAAAAATTACAAAATCATAAAATCCAAAAATATTTCTTGTTTGAGTCTAGAGTCTCATCTTAAGTTTGGTGTCAATTGCATGTTTCTGTTCTTCTTGCATTTTTCGAATTTATGCATGAGTCTTAATTAATCTTCAAGTTGTTCTTGATGATTTCCTTGTTTTGATCTTTGCATTCTATTGACTTGAGTGTTTTGTTGTTTCTCATATGCATTCTCATCTTGTTAGTGTCAGTAGTATACAAACTGCTAAGTTTGGTGTCTTGCATGCATAGTTATTTGGTTCTTGTTGCATTTTAATTATTTAAAAATCCAAAAATATTTTTAATTTGTGTCTTTTCAAGTTAATAATACAGAGAATTGAAGATTCAGAACATACTGCAGAGGAATCACACAGAAAAAGCTGAGCATTCGAAAATGCCCAGTGAAGAAGGCAGACTGGCGTTTAAACGCCAGCCAGGGTGCCTGGCTGGGCGTTTAACGCCCAGAAGGGTAGTAGTTTGGGCGTTAAACGCCAGAATGTGCACCATTCTGGGCATTTAACGCCAGGATGGCAAAGGGGGAAGATTTTGTTTTCAAAATCAAGTTTTCAAAGTTTTTCAAAATCAAATCTTTTTCAAATCATATCTTTTCAATCAAATATTTTCAAAATCAATTTCTTTCCTTTTTCAAAGATACTTACTAACAATTAATGATTTGATTGAACATTTTTTGCCTTTTCTATTGAGGAAGGTTTTATGTTTGAATCATATCTTTTCTTGTTAGGCAAGTCATTAATTTTTAAAATCATATCTTTTAAAATTGTTTTCAAATCATATCTTTTTTTAAAATTGTTTTCAAATCATATCTTTTCAATCACATCTTTTTAAAACCAATCATATCTTCTTAACCACATCTTTTTCAAAATAGTTTTCAATCAAATCTTTTTTAATTTTTAATTTCAAAATCTTTTTCAAAAATCACTAGATTTCTTTTCCACTCTTATTTTCGAAAATCAATTAGTGTTTTTCAAAAATGTTTTCAAAATATTTTAATTAATTTTCGAAAATCTTCTTCCCTCCTTCTCACATCCTTCTATTTTATGGAGTACCACTCCTTCTCAATGCACAATTCGAACCTTATCTAAGTAAAGTTCGAATTCTTCTTCTCCTTCTTCTTTCTATTTCTCTTTTCCTCTGACACTTCAGGAATCTCTATACTGTGACATAGAGGATTCCACATTTTCTTGTTCTCTTCTCTTTCATATGAGCAGGAGCAGAGACAAAGGCATTCTTGTTGAAGCTGACCCTGAACCCGAAAGGACCTTGAAGAGAAAGCTAAGAGAAGCCAAAGCACAACTCTCTTTAGAGGACCTGACCGAATTCTTCAAAGAAGAAGAACACATCGCAGCCGAAAACAACAATAATGCAAACAATGCAAGGAAGGTGCTGGGTGACTTTACTGCACCTACTCCTGATTTTTATGGGAGAAGCATCTCTATCCCTGCCATTGGAGCAAACAACTTTGAGCTTAAGCCTCAATTAGTTTCTCTAATGCAACAGAATTGCAAGTTCCATGGACTTCCAATGGAAGATCCTCATCAGTTTTTAGCTGAATTCTTGCAAATCTGTGACACAGTCAAGACTAATGGGGTTGACCCTGAGGTCTATAGACTGATGCTATTCCCTTTTGCTATAAGAGACAGAGCTAGAATATGGTTGGACTCTCAACCTAAAGAAAGCCTGGACTCTTGGGAAAAGCTAGTCAATGCCTTCTTGGCAAAGTTCTTTCCACCCCAAAGATGGAGTAAGCTTAGAGTGGAAGTCCAAACCTTCAGACAGAAGGATGGTGAATCCCTCTATGAAGCTTGGGAAAGATACAAACAATTAATCAGAAAATGTCCTTCTGACATGCTTTCTGAATGGAGCATCATAGGTATTTTCTATGATGGTCTCTCTGAACTGTCCAAGATGTCTTTGGATAGCTCTGCTGGAGGATCTCTTCATCTGAAGAAGACGCCTACAGAGGCTCAAGAGCTAATTGAAATGGTTGCAAATAACCAATTCATGTACACTTCTGAAAGGAATCCTGTGAATAATGGGACTAATCAGAAGAAAGGAGTTCTTGAGATTGACACTCTGAACGCCATTTTGGCTCAGAATAAAATATTGACTCAACAAGTCAATTTGATTTCTCAAAGTCTGTCTGGAATGCAAAATGCACCAAACAGTACTAAGGATGCTTCACCTGAGGAAGAAGCTTATGATCCTGAGAACCCTTCAATGGAAGAGGTGAATTACCTAGGAGAACCCTATGGTAACACCTATAATTCTTCATGGAGAAATCACCCAAATCTCTCATGGAAGAATCAAGAGAGACCTCAACAAGGTTTCAATAATAATGGTGGAAGAAACAGGTTTAGCACTGGCAAACCTTTTCCATCATCTTCTCAGCAACAGACAGAGAATCCTAAGCAGAACCCCTCTGACTTAGCAACCATGGTCTCTGATCTAATTAAAACCACTCAAAGTTTCATGAATGAAACAAGGTCCTCCATTAGGAATTTGGAAGGACAAGTGGGACAGCTGAGCAAGAAAGTTACTGAACTCCCTCCAAGTACTCTCCCAAGCAACACAGAAGAAAATCCAAAAGGAGAGTGCAAAGCCATCAATATGGCCGAATTTGGAGAGGAAGGGGAGGAAGTGAACGCCACTGAGGAAGACCTCAATGGGCGTGCACTAGCCTCCAATGAGTTCCCCAGTGAGGAACCATGGGAATCTGAGGCTCAAAATGAGACCATAGAGATTCCATTGGACTTACTTCTGCCCTTCATGAGCTCTGATGAGTATTCTTCCTCTGAAGAGGATGAGTATGTCACTGAAAAGCAAGTTGCTAAATACCTTGGAGCAATCATGAAGCTAAATGACAAGTTATTTGGAAATGAGACTTGGGAGGATGAACCTCCTTTGCTCACCAAAGAACTGGATGACTTGTCTAGGCAGAAATTACCTCAAAAGAGACAAGATCCTGGGAAGTTTTCCATACCTTGTACCATAGGCACCATGACCTTCAAGAAGGCTCTGTGTGACTTGGGGTCAAGTGTAAACCTCATGCCTCTCTCAGTAATGGAGAAGCTAAGGATCTTTGAGGTACAAGCTGCAAAAATCTCACTAGAGATGGCAGACAACTCAAGAAAACAAGCTCATGGACTTGTAGAGAATGTTTTGGTTAAGATTGAAGACCATTACATCCCTACTGATTTCATAGTCCTAGAGACTGGGAAGTGCATGGATGAATCCATCATCCTTGGCAGACCCTTCCTAGCCACAGCAAAGGCTGTGATTGATGTTGATGGAGGTGAACTGATCATTCAAGTGAATGAAAAATCCTATGTGTTTAAGGCTCAAGGATACCCCTCTGTCACCATGGAGAGGAAGCATGAAGAGCTTCTCTCGAATCAGAGACAAACAGAGCCCCCACAGTCAAACTCTAAGTTTGGTATTGGGAGGCCAAAGCCAAACTCTAAGTTTGGTGTTGAACCCCCACATCCAAACTCTAAGTTTGGTGTTGGGAGGTTCCAACATTGCTCTAAGTATCTGTGAGGCTCCATGAGAGCCCTCTGTCAAGCTACTGACATTAAAGAAGCGCTTGTTGGGAGGCAACCCAATGATTATATTTTATATAATTTCTTTTGTTATTTTATGTTTTTTGTAGGTTGATGATCATAAGAAGTCACAAAATCCATTGAAAAAGCAAAAACAGAATGAAAAACAGGAAGAAAAACAGCACACCCTGGAGGAAGATGCTGCTGGCGTTCAAACGCCAGTAAGCCTAGCAGTTGGGCGTTTAACGCCCAGTCTGGCACCATTCTGGGCGTTTAACGCCAGAAAGGGGCACCAGACTGGCGTTAAACGCCAGAAAAGGGCTAAGACCTGGCGTTAAACGCCAGGAATGGACATCAGCCCGGCGTTTAACGCCAGAAATGGCTCAAAACGTGATTTTGAGTGCCATTTGGTGCAGGGCTGACTTTTCCTTGACACCTAAGGATCTGTGGACCCCACAGGATCCCCACAAACCCCTCACCTATCAAATCCCATCTTTCTCTTCACCACTCACCTCCATAAAACCCCACTTACCTCACCATCCAAATTCAAACCACTACTTCTTCCCCTTTTGGCCGAACCACAAGGCCATCTCCCTCTCCTCCATTTCTTCTTCTTCTACTCTCTTCTTTCTTCTTTTGCTCGAGGACGAGCAAACCTTTTAAGTTTGGTGTGGTAAAAACATTGCTTTTTGTTTTTCCATAACCATTTATGGCATCCAAAGCCGGTTCAACTGAGAAGGCATGACCTCAAGCCCATCACTAAGAAGAAGATGGAGCAAACAAGAGACCCCTCTCATCATGAGATCCCTGAGATACCTCAAGGGATGCACTTTCCTCCACAAGACTTTTGGGAGCAACTGAACACCTCCCTAGGAGAATTAAGTTCCAACATGGGACAACTAAGGGTGAAGCACATGCCATCCTCCTCCATGAAATTAGAAAAGATCAAAGAATCATGAGAGAGGAGCAACAAAGACAAGGAAGAGACACTGAGGAGCTCAAGCACTCCATAAGACCTTCAAGAGGAAGAACAAGCCGCCATCATTAAGGTGGACCCGTTCTTTAATCTCCTTGTTCTTTATTTTCTTGTTTTTCGAAAATTATGCTTTATGTTTATCCATGTTTGTGTCTTATGATCATTAGTGTCTTAGTGTCTATGCCTTAAAGTTATGAATGTCCTATGAAATCCATCACCTTTCTTAAATGAAAACTGTTTTTATTACAAAAGAACAAGAAGTACAGGATTTCAAATTCATCTTTAAAACTAGCTTAATTAGTTTGATGTGGTGACAATACTTTTTGTTTTCTGAATGTATGCTTGAACAGTGCATATGTCTTTTGAATTTGTGGTTCATGAATGTTAAAATTGTTGGCTCTTGAAAGAATGATGAAAAAGGAGACATGTTACTGAGGATCTGAAAAATCATAAAAATGATTCTTGAAGCAAGAAAAGCAGTGAATATAAAAAAAAAAAGAAGAAAACGAAAAAAAGGGGGAGAAAAAGAAAAAGAAAGAAAAAGAAAGAAATAAAGTTGTGATCCAAGGCAAAAAGAGTGTGCTTAAGAACCCTGGACACCTCTAATTGGGGACTTTAGCAAAGCTGAGTCACAATCTGAAAAGGTTCACCCAATTATGTGTCTGTGGCATGTATGTATCCGGTGGTAATATTGGAAGACAGAGTGCTTTGGGCCACGGCCAAGACTCAATAAGTAGCTGTGTTCAAGAATCATCATACTTAACTAGGAGAATCAATAACACTATCTGGATTCTGAGTTCCTAAAGAAGCCAATCATTCTGAATTTCAAAGGATAGAGTGAGATGCCAAAACTGTTCGGAGGCAAAAAGCTACTAGTCCCGCTCATCTAATTTGGAGCTAAGTTTCATTGATAATTTGGAGTCTATAGTATATTCTCTTCTTTTTATCTTATTTGATTTTCAGTTGCTTGAGGACAAGCAACAATTTAAGTTTGGTGTTGTGATGAGCGGATAATTTATACGCTTTTTGGCATTGTTTTTAGTATGTTTTTAGTAGCTTTAGTTCAGTTTTTATTATATTTTTATTAGTTTTTAGTTAAAATTCACTTTTCTGGACTTTACTATGAGTTTGTGTATTTTTCTGTGATTTCAGGTATTTTCTGGCTGAAATTGAGGGACCTGAGCAAAAATCTGATTCAGAGACTGAAAAGGACTGCAGATGCTGTTGGATTCTGACCTCCCTGCACTCGAAGTGGATTTTCTGGAGCTACAGAAGCCCAATTGGCGCGCTCTCAACGGCGTTGGAAAGTAGACATCCTGGGCTTTCCAGCAATATATGATAGTCCATACTTTGCCCAAGATTTGATGGCCCAAACCGGCGTTCAAAGTCACCTCAAGAAAAACCAGCGTTAAACGCCGGAACTGGCACCTAATTGGGAGTTAAACGCCCAAACTGGCATAAAAGCTGGCGTTTAACTCCAAGAAAAGTCTCTACACGAAATTCCTTCATTGCTCAGCCCAAGCACACACCAAGTGGGCCCGGAAGTGGATTTTTATGTCATTTACTCATTTCTGTACACCCTAGGCTACTAGTTTTCTATATATAGGACCTTTTACTATTGTATTTTCATCTTTTGATCTTTGGAACCTTTTCTTTAGATCTTTTGATCACTTTGGGAGGCTGGCCATTCGGCCATGCCTAGACCTTATGCTTATGTATTTTCAACGGTGGAGTTTCTACACACCATAGATTAAGGTGTGGAGCTCTGCTGTACCTCGAGTATTAATGCAATTACTATTGTTCTTCCATTCAATTCCGCTTGTTCTTTGTCCAAGATATCACTTGTTCTTCAACATGATGAAGGTGATGATTGACGCCCATCACCATTCTCACCCATGAACAAGGTGACTGACAACCATTCTTGTTCTACAAGCATCTGAGGCTTAGTGAATATCTCTTGGATTCCTGATTGCACGATGCATGGTTGATCGCCTGACAACCGAGTGCTCGCCTGACAAACGAGCCAACCATTCCGTGAGATCAGAGTCTTCGTGGTATAGGCAAGAACTGATGGCGGTATTCAAGAGAATCCAGAAGGTCTAACCTTGTCTGTGGTATTCTGAGTAGGATTCAATGACTGAATGACTGTGACGTGCTTCAAACCTGTAACCTACTGGGCGTTAGTGACAGACGCAAAAGAGTGATTCTATTCCGGTAGGGGAGGGAACCAAACCGGTGATTGGCAGTACTGTGACAGAGTGCGTGCATTAGCTTTCACTGCGCGGATGGGAGGTAGCTGCTGACAACAGTGAAACCCTACACGAGCTTGCCATGGAAAGGAGTAGGAAGGATTGGATGAAGGCAGTAGGAAAGCAGAGAGACGGAAGGGAAGGCATCTTCATACGCTTGTCTGAAGCTCTTACACCAATGATATACATAAGTATCACTATCTTTATCTTTATATTATTTTCGTTCATCATCATATCCATTTGAGTCTGCCTGACTAAGATTTACAAGATGACCATAGCTTGCTTCATACCACCAATCTCCGTGGGATCGACCCTTACTCGCGTAAGGTATTACTTGGACGACCCAGTGCACTTGCTGGTTAGTTGTGCGAAGTTGTAGTGATCACAATTTCGCGCACCAATGAGCAAGGATGAAAGACATAGTAAGAATGAGAAGAAATTAGAATTAAAAGTACTTCAACACAAGAAATTAACAACAATCAACAAAGAACAACAATAGAAATGAACTTTTCAAGGAATTGATAGAATTCAAAACTACAAAGTTGAATCTAAGATCTATGAGAATTGAACAATTACAAGCACTAATTGAGATTAGAGAAGATGATCTATAACATGAACAAAGTAAATTGAGAGTTGCAATAGATCTCACCAAGGAATGGTTGAGAATTGAGAAATTGAAGAAGATGAACCCTAATGAGAGGTTGGAATCTCTCTCTCTACCCAAGAGTGTAACTACCACTAGGAAAATATCTAGAACAATGTAAAAATGAGCAAAAAGTCCCCTAACCCTTCAACCCTTGGTCTTTTTAAGCTTTTCCCGCCAAGGAACTTCCCCAAAATGGGATCTCCAATTGTCTCCACGCCTAGGTCACCTGACCTTTTTAAAAAAATCATATCCGAGCATCGGCGCGCACGGGCAGAGTATGCGTGCGCGCCACTGGGGCGTCTTGCAATTTGCGCGAAAGCGTGACGTACGCGGACGCGCCCATGGGGGTCATGGCTTAGCCGCTACACGCGCCGGCTCGTAGCTTGGCTCCTGACTTTGGCTTCTGGCTGCGCAATCCATGCGGGCGCGCCAAGTACGCGCACGCGCCCTTGCTGAAGTTTCCAAAGCTCATTTTCTCATGCTCCTTACCTTTGCACCCACTTTCCTTCTCTCCTCTGGGTCATCCCTACCCTATATTCTGAAACCACTTAACACACAGGTCACGACATCGAATGGCACCAAGAGAGGATTAGAAATGTATCTAGTTTAGTGCAAAATAAGCATGTTTTCATCCGTGAGGAAAAAATTAGGAAAGGAACACAAAGTCATGTATTTTCATATGAAAAGCGTGTGGAATCATTGATAAAACCCTTGAAATCAATACAAGATAAACCCTAAAAGTGGGGTTTATCAATGTGATTACAAGAGTATCACCTTACGGACACATAGAACTTTAAGGAAAAGATCCTGAAACCAGGTTCACCATCAATGGACAGAGGGTTAAGCATTACCTTGAAGGAGATATAGAGCCAGGAGGCTCAACATTGTTACTAAGTTAGGTAAAGTGAAGTCCAGCTAAAGACATTAAAGAAGCGCCTGTTGGGAGGCAAACCAATGATTCCTTATATGTTATTAATTCTCTAATTACTTCTATTTTAATTTTCTTTTTAATTAGTTTTTTATTATGTTTTAAGTTATTTTTAATGTTAGTGATCTTGTACAGTGGTTAAATAGAGACAGAATGATAGAGAACAGCAAATATAATACCCTAGAGTAAGGAGCTTCCTGGCGTTTAAACGCCAAAAAGGGTAGGGTATTGGGCGTTTAAACACCCATGGAGGCAATAGGCCTGGCGTTAAACACAACCCAGGAGGTCCTGGCTGGGCGTTTAATGCCCTAAAGGGAGCACAAGCCTGGCGTTTTGATAGACCCCCTTTTTAGGGTTTATCTTGTGTTGAATTTAGAGCATTTTGTTAATCTTTTCTCACATTTATTTAATAAAATAGGACAGTTTCATGATTGTCTCCTAAGTTGTGATTAAATGTGAAAATATGCTTTTAGATCCTTAATTTAATAATTTTAATCTTCCTTTGATTCCACTAGATGCCTTGATGTGTTTGTTAGTGATTTCAGATTTAGAAGGCTAGGAATGGACCAAACGAGTGAAGAAAAAAGCATGCAAGTGGATAAATCACGAAAAGCCAAAGATTTGGGACAAGTCTATGGACGTGCACGCGCACTAGACGCATACGCGTGGATCGCGCAAAACCCCATGGATGCATACGCGTGCTGTACGTGTCGATGCTGGCAAGTGATTTTTAAGCGAAATCGTGCCCAGCGAATTCACAGGGCTGTGGGGTCCAGTTTGGAACTGGTACACGAAATCGTGATACACAACTTTGTGCAGCTGACAAGCAAGTGCACTGGGTCGTCCAAGTAATACCTTACGTGAGTAAGGGTCGATCACACGGAGATTGTCGGCTTGAAGCAAGCTATAGTCATCCTGTAAATCTCAGTCAGGCGGATTCAAATGGTTATGGAGTTTTGATAATTAAAAGATAAATAAACATAAAATAAAGATAGAGATACTTATGTAATTCATTGGTGGGAATTTCAGATAAGCGTATGGAGATGCATTATTCCTTCTGAATCTCTGCTTTCCTACTATCTTCATTCAATCATTCATACTCCTTTCCATGGAAAGCTGTATGTTGGGGATCACTGCTGTCAATGGCTACCTCCTATCCTCTCAGTGAAAATGGTCCTCTACGGTTTCTATACGGCTAATCAACTGTCGGATTTCTTGTCTCGGATGAAAAATACCAAGCACAGCTACCGCATGGCTAATCAGCTGTCAGTTCTCGATCGTGTCGGAATAAGATCCAATGAACCTTTTATGCACTGTCACTGTATCCCACAGTCGCGAGTTTGAAGCTCGTCACAATCATCCCTTCCCAGATCCTACTCGGAATACCACAAACAAGGTTTAGACTTTCCGGATCTCAAGAATGCTGCCAATTATTTCTAGCCTATACCACGAAGGTTCTAATCTCAGATTCAGATGCCCCATTGTTAGAGGGGAAACGATATGAATCGTTCATTAGAGTCCCAAGAGATATGCATTCAAGCTTGTTTTCATGTAGAACGAAAGTGTTTGTCAGGCACGCATTCATAAGTGAGAATGGTGATAAGTGTCACTTGATCATCACATTCATCATGTTCTTGTGTGCGAATGAATATCTTAGAATAAGGATAAGCTTGTATTAAATGGAAGAACAATAGTACTTTGCATTAATACTCGAGGAACAGCAGAACTCCACACCTTAATCTATGAGGTGTAGAAACTCCACCGTTGAAAATACATAAGTGATGAAGGTCCAGGCATGGCCGAATGGCCAGCCTCCAAAACGTGACCAAGAGATCAAAATATGATCAAAAACTAGTCTCAAAAATGATCTAAAGATGCAAATACAATAGTAAAAAGTCCTATTTATAATGAACTAGTAACCTAGGGTTTACAGAAATAAGTAAATGATGCAGAAATCCACGTTCGGCCCAACTTGGTGTGTTCTTGGGCTGAGCATTGAAGCTTTCATGTGTAGAGACTTTTCTTGGAGTTAAACACCAGCTTTTATGCCAGTTTGGGCGTTTAACTCCAGCTTTTATCCTGTTTCTGGCATTTAACGCCAAAATAGGGCAGGAAGTTGGCGTTTGAATGCCAGTTTGCGTCATCAAAACTCGGGCAAAGTATGGACTATTATATATTACTGGAAAGCTCAGGATGTCTAATTTCTAACGCAATTGAGAGTGCGCCAATTGGGCTTCTGTAGCCCTAGAAAATCCATTTCGAGTGCAGGGAGGTCAGAATCCAACAGCATCTGCATTCCTTTTTCAGCCTCTAAATCAGATCTTTGCTCAGGTCCCTCAATTTCAGCCAGAAAATACCTGAAATCACAGAGAAATACACAAACTCATAGTAAAGTCCAGAAATAAGAATTTTGCTTAAAAACTAATCAAAATATACTAAAAAGTAGCTATATCCTACTAAAAACTACCTAAAAATAATACCAAAAACCGTATAAATTATCTGCTCATCACAACACCAAACTTAAATTGTTGCTTGTTCCCAAGCAACTGAAAACAAAATAGGATAAAAAAAAAGAGAATATACAATGAATCTCACAATATCAATGACTTTTAGTCCTAATTAGATGAGCGGGGCTAGTAGCTTTTTGCTTCTGAACAGTTTTGGCATCTCACTTTATCCTTTGAAATTCAGAATGATTGGCATTTATAAGAACTCAGAATTTTTGATAGTGTTATTGATTCTCCTAGTTCAATATGTTGATTCTTGAACACAGCTACTTTATAAGTCTTGGTCATGGCCCAAAGCATTTTGTTTTCCAGTATTACCACCGGATACATAAATGACACAGACACATAACTGGGTGAACCTTTTCAGATTGTGACTTAGCTTTGCTAAAGTCCCTAATTAGAGGTGTCCAGAGTTCTTAAGCACACTCTTTTTGCTTTGGATCACGACTTTAACCACTCAGTCTCAAGCTTTTCACGTGGACCTTCATCCCACAAGCACATGGTTAGGGACAGCTTGATTTAGCCGCTTAGGCCAGTATTTTATTCCTTTAGGCCCTCCTATCCATTAATGTTCAAAGCCATGGATCCTCTTTACCCTTGCCTTTTGGTTTAAAGGGCTATTGGCTTTTTCTGCTTGCTTTTTTTTATTTCTTTCTCTCTTTTCTTTTTTTTTTCACCATTTTTTTCACTACTTTTTCTTGCTTCAAGAATCAATTTAGTGATTTTTCAGATTATCAATAACATTTCTCTTTGTTCATCATTCTTTCAAGAGCCAACAATTTTAACATTCATAAACTTCACTATAAAAAATATGCACTGTTCAAGCATTCATTTAGAAAACAAAAAGTATTGCCACCACCTCAAAATAATTAAACTAATTTCAAGATAAAATTTGAAATCCAAGTACTTCTTATTCTTTTGTAATTAGGCACATTTTTCATTTAAGAGAGGTGACTGATTCATGGAATTATTCATAGCTTTAAGACATAGACACTAGACACTAATGATCATGTAATGAAGACACAAACATGGGTAACAAATAAAGCATAAAATTGAAAAACAGAAAAATAAGAACAAGAAAATTAAAGAACGGGTCCGCCTTAGTGATGGCAGCTAGTTTTTCCTCTTGAAGATCCAACGGAATGCCTGAGCTCCTCTATGTCTCTTCCTTGCCTCTTGTTGCTCTTCCCTCATATCATTTTACATCTCATAGAGAATGATGGAGTGCTCTTGGTTCTCCACCCTTAGTTGGTCCATGTTGTAACTCAAGCCTTCCAAAGAGGTGTTGAGTTGCTCCCAATAGTTGTGTGGACAAAAGTGCATCCCTTGAGGCATCTCAGGGATTTCATGAGGACTTTCCTCATGCTCTTGTTGAGGTCCATGAATGGGATCTCTTATTTGCTCCATCCTCTTTTTAGTAATGGGCTTATCCTCTTCAATGAGGATGTCTTCCTCTATGACAATTCTAGCTAAAGTGCATAGGTGAAAAATGAGATGAGGAAAGGCTAACATTGCCAAAGTAAAGGACTTGCCAGCCACCTTGTAGAGTTCTAGAGGTATGATCTCATGAACTTCCACTTCCTCCCCAATCATGATGCTATAGATCATGATAACCCGATCCACAGTTACTTCGAATCGGTTACTAGTAGGAATGATAGAGCGTTGGATGAACTCCAACCATCCTCTAGCAACAAGCTTAAGGTCCGGTCTTCTCAATTGAACCGGCTTGCCTCTTGAGTCTCTTTTCCATTGAGCTCCTTCCACACATATGTCCATGAGGACTTGGTCTAACCTTTGATCAAACTTGACCCTGCTAGTGTAGGGATGTGAATTTTCTTGCATCATTGGCAAGTTGAACACTAACCTTACATTTTCCGGACTGAAATCTAAGTATTTCCCCTAACCATTGTAAGCCAATTCTTTGGATTCAGGTTCATACTTTGATCATGGTTCCTAGTGATCCATGCATTGGCATAGAACTCTTGAACCATTAGGATTCCGACTTGTTGAATGAGGTTGGTGAGAACTTCCCAACTTCTTCTTCGGATCGCATGTTGGATCTCCGGATACTCATTACTTTTGAGCATGAAAGTGACCTTAGGGATCACCTTCTTCTTGGTTCATAGAAGTGGTCTTGATGGACCTTTGAGATGAATCTCTCCATCTCCCATGACTCGGAAGTGAAAGCTTTTGCCTTCCCTTTCCTCTTTCTAGAGGTTTCTCTGGCCTTAGGTGCTATAAATGGTTATGGAAAAATAAAAACCAATACTTTTACCATACCAAACTTAAAAGATTTGCTCGTCCTCGACCAAAAAAAGAAAGAAAGAAGGGGAAGAAGAAGAAAATGGAGGAGACGGAGGGATAGAGTGAATTCGGCCAAGGTGGTATAAGGTGTTTGTGATGTGTGAAATTGAAGGAGGGAAGAGGGGTTTATATAGGAGTGGGGGGAAGGGTAGGTTCATGTATTTGGGGTTAGGTTTGGGAGAGAAAGGATTTTGAAGTTAGAGGTAGGTGGGGTTTTTTTGGGGAAGAGATATGGATTTGATTGGTGAGGGGTATTTGGGGGAGAGTGTCATGAAAAGATGTGAGGGAGAGAAAGAATGAGTTGAGGTTGGTGGGGATCCTGTGGGGTCCACAGATCCTGAGGGGTCAAGGACTTCTCATCCCTGCTCCATTTAGGCGTGCAAAACGCCCTTAGAGTGAAATTCTGGTCTTAAACGCCAAGCTTTGCCTATTTCTAGCATTAAACGCTAGTCTGGTGCCCATTTCTAGCGTTAAACGCCAGTCTGGTGCCCATTTCTGGCGTTAAACGCCAGTCTGGTACCCATTTCTGGCGTTAAACGCCAGTCTGGTGCCCATTTCTGGCGTTAAACGCCCAGAATGGTGCCAGACTGGGCATTTAACGCCCATCCTGCTACCCTTACTGGCGTTTAAATGCCAGTAAGTTCTTCCTCCAAGGTGTGCTTGTTTTCAATGCTGTTTTTGAATTTGCTTAGATTATTGCAGTTGTTTTTGTGTCTCCACATGATCATCAACCTAAAGAAAACATAAAATACTAATGGAAAATGGAAATTTAACATAGATAAATAAAATTTGGGTTGCTTCCCAATAAGCGCTTCTTTAATGTCAATAGCTTGACAGTGGGCCCTCATGGAGCCTCACAGATAATCAGAGCATGGTTGTGGCCTCTCAACACCAAACTTAGAGTTTGGTTTTGGCCTCCCAACACCAAATTTAGAGTTTAAATATGGGGGTTTTGCTTGACTCTGTATTCAGAGAAGCTTTTCATGCTTCTTCTCCATGTATACAGAAGGAGAACCTTGAGTCTTGAATAAAAGGTAGTCCTCCTTCAATTGAAGGACCAACTTTGCTCTGTCAACATCAATTATAGCTTTTGCTGTGGCTAGGAAAGGTCTGCCAAGCATGATGGATTCATCCTCATCCTTCCCAGTGTCTAAGATTATGAAATCAGCAGGGATGTAAAGGCTTTCAACCTTCACTAGCACATCCTCTACTAGTCCATAAGCCTGTTTCATTGATTTGTCTGCCATCTCTAGTGAGATTCTTGCAACTTGTACCTCAAAGATTCCTAGTCATTCTATTACAAAGAGTGGCATGAGGTTAATACCTGACCCTAGGTCACATAGAGCCCTCTCAAAGGTCATGGTGCCTATGGTACAGGGTATTAAGAATTTACCAGGATCCTGTTTCTTTTGAGGTAAAGTTTGCTGAATCCAGGTATTCAGTTCATTAATAAGCAATGGAGGTTCATCCTCCTAAGTCTCATTACCAAATAGCTTGGCATTCAGCTTCATGATTGCTCCTAAATACTGGGCAAGTTGCCCTTCAGCAATGTCTTCATCTTCTTCAGAAGATGAATAGTCATCAATGCTCATGAATGGTAATAGGAAGTTCAATGGAATTTCTATGGTCTCTGTATGAGCCTCAGATTCTTTTGATTCCTCATTGGGTACTCCTTAATGGCCAGTGGACGTTCCCTGAGGTCTTCCTCACTGGGAATCACTGCCTTTTCACTCTCTTCAGGTTCAGCCATGTTGGTCACAGTTATGGCCTTGCACTTTCTTTTGGGATTCTCTTCTGTATTGCTTGGGAGAGTGCTAGGAGGAGTTTCAGTAACCCTTTTACTCAGCTGACCCACTTGTGCCTCCGAGTTTCTGATGGAGGACCTTGTTTCATTCATGAAACTGAGAGTGGCCTTAGATAGATCAGAGACTATATTTGCTAAGCTAGATGGATTCTGCTCAGAATTCTCTATCTGTTTCTGAGAGGATGATGGAAAAGGTTTGCCATTGCTAAACCTGTTTCTTCCACCATTATTATTGTTAAAGCCTTGTTGAGGCTTTTGTTGATCCTTCCATGAGAAATTTGGATGATTTCTCCATGAGGGATTATAGGTGTTTCCATAGGCTTCACCCATGTAATTCACCTCTGCTATTGCAGGGTTATCAGGTTCATAAGCTTCTTCTTCAGAAGATGCTTCTTTAGTACTTTTGGATGCATTTTGCAATCCATACAGACTCTAAAAAATCATATTGACTTGCTGAGTCAACATTTTGTTTTGAGCCAATATGACATTCAGAGCCTCAATTTCAAGAACCCCATTCCTCTGAGGCGTCCCATTATTCATAGGATTCCTTTCAGAGGTATACATGAACTGGTTATTTACAACCATTTTAATGAGTTCTTGAGCTTCTGCAGGCATTTTTTTTAGGTGAATAGATCCACCTGCAGAATGGTCCAATGACATTTTAGACAATTCAGACATACCATCATAGCATATATCTAGGATGGTCCATTCTGAAAGCATGTCAGAAGGACACTTTTTGGTCAGTTTCTTGTATATTTCCCAACCTTCATAGAGGGATTCACCTTCTTTCTGCCTAAAGGTTTGAACATGCACTCTAAGCTTTCACAGCTTCTGAGGAGGAAAGAATTTGGCTAACAAAGTTATGACCAGCTTATCCCAAGAGTTCAGGCTATCTCTAAGTTGAGAGTCCAACCATATCCTAGCTCTGTCTCTTATAGCAAAAGGGAAAAGCATAAGCTTATAGACCTCGGGATCAACTCCATTAGTCTTAACAGTATCACAGATCTGTAAGAATTCAGTTAAGAACTGAAAAAGATCTTCTAATGGAAGTGATTTAAGAGAATTTGTCGTGCCAGTCTAGAATTTCACAAATGAAATCTTCGTTGCAAGTATAGTTCTAAACCAACAAACGATCCCCCCAATAAAAAATTTGGTTGTCACATGTACAAACCCCAAATAAGAATTAACAGGAGTATTTGGACTCCGGGTCGTCTCACAAAGAATTGCAATGAAGTGAATGATTATTGGCTATGAAGGAACAAAGGGGGTTTGATTGATAAAGGGGCAAGAAAGTAAAGGGGGGCAAGAATTTAAATGACAAGAAGAGTAAATCAAGCAAGTAACTAAAGAAGGCAAGTAATAAAAAGAGACATTCATGGCAAGGGTTGAGAACATAGGCTTTCCATCCTAGTTATGCAATGATTAATTCATCTTATTTAGTCAACTCCAACACATAGGGAGAAAGTCAAACAAGATTAATCAATCATATCACAATAATAAACAAGAATTTTTCTTATTACGTCATCTCCGAAGATGGAAGAAGGTATCATGTTATCCCCATACTCGGAGAAAGTCTAATAACACTAGTTAACCTCAATCCAAATGTACTAATCAACTCAGTAATGGAATTAGCAAAAGATTAGAGTCAATGGAAATCATATTAACTAACAATTCTAGATCACCAACATTAGTTGTGTTTTCATGACTCAAGATTGCCTAATTACTCTTTCCAAGCCAATAATGCTCAAAATTTACTCTAACATCCTTCCAAGCATTTTGTCAAACACTTGGAAGGCATACAAGGAAAGCATAGTAAATTGCAAGGAAAGATAAAATCTAACAACTACCAATTGCAAGGAAAATGAATCACAACTCAAATCAACAATAAAAGAACATCAAACATTAAATTGCACTAAAAGTAAATCAAATCCAACAAGAGCATCCATTAACAAAAAAGAGAAATTAACATGAAAACTAAGAAAATCAAGTAGTAGGAACAAGAAATCATAAAAGAAACAAGATGAAAACATGTAATTGAACCTAGATCTAAGATGGAAATGTCCTAAACCTAACCTAATTCTAGAGAGAAGAGAGAGCTTCTCTCTCTAGAAACTAAACTACATGATGCTAAGCTACAACCAAGTGCTCCCCCCTTTTGCTTGGGCTTCAATTCTGCATGAAATACACTTAGTAACAGGTTGGAATCGGGCCTGGGCTGCTCAGAAATCGCCCCCAGCGCGTTGCCTTTAAGTGAGACACGTGCGATTATCGGCGCGTACGCGCCATGTGCGCGTGCGCATCGATTGGCTATTTCTTAATCCACGCGAATGCGTCATGTACGCGTGCGCGTCTCTATGCGAAATCACTTTTACGCGTGCGCGCCTTGTATGCATGCGCGCCCATCGATGCATTCCCAATTCTTGTTTCCTCATGCATTCTCCACTTTGCATGCTTTTCTCCTCATTTTTTCCATCCAATACTTGCCTTATGAACCTGAAATCACTCAACAAACACATCAAGGCATCGAATGGAATTAAAGTGAGTTAAAATCACCAATTTAAGGGCCTAAAAAGCATGTTTTTACACTTAAGCACAATTCAAAGGAGAATTACAAAACCATGCTATTTTATTGAATAAATGTGGGAAAAGGTGTTAAAATTCCCCAAATTAAGCACAAAATAAACCACAAAATTGGGGTTTATCAAATCTCCCCACACTTAAACTAAGCATGTCCTCATGCTAAAATCAAGAAAGAAGCAAAAGGGTATCATATTTATTCAATGCAAACTAACTAGATGCAATCTATCTAAATGAATGCAACTACTTGGTCAAAATAAGTCAACTTCCAAGAATACATATAAGTACAAGGGTTAAAGCATAGCAATCAAAGCAAACCCACAATTGAATTGAATCATTGAAAGATTTTATAAACTGATGCCAGGGCATCTAGGCTAGTTTCACTAACCTTTTCTTTACTGTTTTAGGGTAGTTTCATGCATTTTCCTAGTAAACAAGGCAAGTTTTGGGTGAAAATACACTTACACCTTCATTCAAGCAACTATTGTGAATTTTGCATAATTTCATGATATTTTTGCCACAATTACAAGATATTTTAATGCTGCATAATCTCATGATTTTGGCTAGAGCTTTGATGCACTTTAGTTGCTTGATTTCAGGACAAATGAAGCATGGAAGAATCACGTTAGCATTCACGTTAACTTAGTTAACGTGACTACTAACGTAGGATGGCAATTGGCTTGCAACGTTAATGAGAAAAGTGATCACCAATAACGCCTGCGAAGCCATTTATAGCCTACGTTATGAGCCACGCTAACTAAGTTAACGTGGTACTTAACGTAGAAGGAAAGGAGGACTCCACGTTGATGAGAAACCTGAACTCCAATAACGTTTCTCCTCAATGTTAGTGGTAAAAGTGAACACCACTAACGTTGGGAAACTAGGCAATGCCCCACGTTAAGAGTCACGTTAACTAAGTTAACGTGAACTCTAACGTGGACAAGGATCAACAATGCCAACGTTAGTGACACTCACTTTTGTCACTAACGTTGGATCATTTTCATTGCCTACGTTAACTCTCACGTTAATATTGTTAACGTGAAAGTTAACATGGAGTGGGGTTCAAAGAACCAACGTTAGTGACACTCACTTTTGTCATTAACGTTGGAAGATGGCTTCATTACTATGTTAAAAGCCACGTTAACTTAGTTAATGTGGGTTCTAACGTAGGGGATTAAGGCAATTAGAGCGTTAGTGACAAAGGTGAGTGTCACTAACGCTCTCAAAGGTGATAGGTGCCCACGTTAAGAGCTACGTTAGCTAAGCTAACGTAAGACCTAACGTAGGAGGCAAAAGGCAAGCATCGTTAATGGGAAAAGTGATTCCCATTAACGTTTGCGAAAAGGGGCACAAGCCAACATTAATGGGAAAAGTGAGTCCCATTAACGTTGGCCAAGAATTGAGAAGGAACGTCAGAAGTCACGTTAAGACTTCTAACGTTGAGAATAACGTGGGCATATAAGGGTGGAACGTTAGTGGAAAAGGTGAATGCCACTAACGTTCTCGCACCCAGAAATGTATTCCACGATTAATCTCACTAAATGCCCAGGCCTAATTCATATTTCTCTGCAAGCTGGGCCCACTAAAGATGAGAATTGCTTCAACTCAAGGTCCAAAGCCCACATCCAAGACTTGAAGAACTCACTAGAAGATCATGAAGAGTAGTATATATAGGAGTAGTTTTGAACTAGATAGGAACTTTTGCATCTTGGAGAACTACTCTCTGCATATTTACTTTTCTGTACTTCTAGCATGGATTCTTCTTTTCTGCCATTTTTGATTCCTAGAGCTATGAACAACTAAACCCCTTTCATTGGGTTAGGGAGCTCTGTTGTAATTTGATGGATCAATATTAGTTTTCATTCTTCTTCTTCTATCTTTTCTCTTGATTTTACTAGAAAGCTTTCAATCTTAATTCAATTGGTTAGTTATCTTGGAAAAGAAACCCTCCATAATTGGATCTCTTCGGAACCTTGGAAGAGGAATGAAGAGATCATGCTAGAATTGCTTTTTCATGCTGGACCAATTTGGGTTGGAATGGATATGTGACTATAATCCTCTCAATACTTGAATTGGGAAATGTATGTGGTATAATCAGTGACCATACTTCATCTCTTCTCATGAGCAATTGACCAAGGAATTGGCTATTGATCAAGATTTGAGAGATTGCATTACCAAGGGATTGGGATTCAATCACTTAAGATTGCCAAGGAGATCAATGAATGCATTGATTGAGGAAGAGATGAGAATGAACTTGATCCGGAGAATTGCAACATCACCTAAACCCAATGATCTCCCCATTTCTGATCTTACCCATTCTCTTTAATTTCTGCTATTTACTTTTATGAGCATTACCCCAATTCTCCATTTAAGATTCTGCACTTTAATTTCTGCTATTTACTTTCTAGTCATTTAAATTTCTGCATCTCAATCTAAATTCTGTTTAGCTCAACTAGCATATTCTTCTAACTAAAGTTGCTTGACCAATCAATCCTTGTGGGATTTGACCTCACTCTATAGTGAGTTTTACTTGACGATAATTCGGTATACTTGCTGAAGGAAAATTTGTTGAGAGACAAGTTTCCATGCATCAAGTTTATGGCGCCGTTGCCGAGGATTGATTTTGAATCAACAATGATTAAGCTAGAAGATCACTAGATTGAGCATTTTTTTTCCGTTATTCTTTTCTATATTCAGTAATTTACCTTAGTTTGTTCTTAATTTCTTCCTCACCCCCTATACCCTATCTATTTTCTGTTCTCTTTTCTTAGTTTATCATAATTCAGCTCACTAACCCATTAACTGTTTGATAAATTGCATCACTCACACTAACAATCATTCTAACAAAAATTGTCTTCACTATATCTCCTGTTGTGCATTCTGTTTGTTGTATGACAGGGAGAAGAGAAGGAATCTCAACATCCTTTGATTCAGAGCCTGAGAGAACCCTTTGGAGATGAAAAAGGGAAGCAAGAGGAAAAAGAATTGTTGGTGCTGAGGAAGAGGAAGAGTATTTTGAACCCAATATGGAAGAGAATTTGGAGAACAATCATGAAGAAGAAGCTCATAATCATGCCAGAGAAGCAGCATTCAGAAACCCACCATTCATGCCAACAATTTCGAGCTAAAACCTCAGCTCATCACTTTGGTGCAAAATAATTGCTCATTTGGAGGAGGTGCTCAAGAAGACCCTAACCAACACTTGACCACCTTCTTGAGGATTTGTGACACAGTGAAGACAAATGGAGTCCACCCGGATGTCTATAGGTTGCTCTTGTTCCCCTTTTCACTCAGGGACAAGGCAACAAAGTGGCTTGAATCCTTCCCAAAAGAAAGCTTGACAGATTGGGAGGGGGTAGAGAACAAGTTTTTAGCAAGATTTTATCCTCCTCAAAAGATTAATAGGCTAAGAACTGAGGTGTAGACTTTCAGGCAACAAGATGGTGAGACACTTTATAAAGCATGGGAGAGATTCAAAGACTTGACAAGGAGATGCCCACCAGAGATGTTTAATGAGTGGGTTCAACTTCACATCTTCTATGAAGGTCTTTCCTATGAGTCAAAGAAGGTTGTAGATCATTCATCAGGAGGTTCTTTAAACAAGAAGAAAATCGTTGAAGAAGCCATAGATGTCATTGAAACAGTTGCTGAGAATGACTACTTCTATGCCTCTGAAAGAAGTAACACTAAAGGAGTAATGGAGCTGAACCACATGGATGCACTATTAGCCCAAAACAAGATGATCACCAAGCAGCTAGCAGATTTTACCAAGAAGGTGGAAGAGAACCAAGTTGCAGCAGTGGTGCACGAAATTGTGATCATCAATGGCGCCATCAACATGGTACGCTCAATTGAAATCTCAACTCTTTATCACAACTTCGCACAACTAACCAGCAAGTGTACTGGGTCGTCCAAGTAATAAACCTTACGCGAGTAAGGGTCGATCCCACGGAGATTGTTGGTATGAAGCAAGCTATGGTCATCTTGTAAATCTTAGTCAGGAAGATTCAAATGGTTATGAATGATATATGAATAAAGCATAAAGATAGAGATACTTATGTAATTCATTGGTGAGAATTTCAGATAAGCGTATGGAGATGCTTGGTCCCTTCCGTCTCCCTGCTTTCCTACTATCTTCATTCAATCCTTCTTACTCCTTTCCATGGCAAGCTGTATGTTGGGCATCACCGTTGTCAGTGGCTACAATCCCGTCCTCTCAGTGAAAATGTTCAACGCACCCTGTCACGGCACGGTAATCATCTGTCGGTTCTCAATCAGGTTGGAGTAGAATCCATTGATTCTTTTGCGTCTGTCACTAACGCCCAGCCTTCAGGAGTTTGAAGCTCGTCACAGTCATTCAATCATTGAATCCTACTCAGAATACCACAGACAAGGTTTAGACGTTCCGGATTCTCTTGAATGCCGCCATCAATTCTAGCTTATACCACGAAGATTCCGATTAAGGAATCCAAGAGATAAACATTCAAGCCTTGTTTGCTTGTAGAACGGGAGTGGTTGTCAGGCACGCGTTCATAAGTGAGAATGATGATGAGTGTCACATAATCATCACATTCATCAAGTTCTTGAGTGCGAATGAATATCTTGGAATAAGAACAAGCTGAATTGAATAGAAGAACAATAGTAATTGCATTAATACTCGAGGTACAGCAGAGCTCCACACCTTAATCTATGGTGTGTAGAAACGCCACGGTTGAAAATACATAAGAACAAGGTCTAGGCATGGCTGAATGGCCAGCCCCCAATGATCTAAGATAGCATAAAACTCAAAGATAGCTACCAAGATGAAAATACAATAGCAAAAGGTCTTGTTTATAAAGAACTAGTAGCCTAAGGTTTACAGAAATGAGTAAATGACAGAAAAATCCACTTCCGGGCCCACTTGGTGTGTGCTTGGGCTGAGCATTGAAGCATTTTCGTGTAGAGACTCTTCTTGGAGTTAAACGCCAGCTTTTGTGCCAGTTTGGGCATTTAACTCCCATTCTTGTGACAGTTCCGGCGTTTAACGCCGGGCAGTTTTGAGCTGATTTGGAATGCCAGTTTGGGCCATCAAATCTTGGGAAAAGTATGGACTATTATACATTGCTGGAAAGCCCAGGATGTTTACTTTCCAACGCCGTTGAGAGCACGTCAATTAGGCTTCTGTAGCTCCAGAAAATCCACTTCGAGTGCAGGGAGGACAGAATCCAACAGCATCTGTAGTCCTTTTCAGTCTCTGAATCAGATTTTTGCTCAGGTCCCTCAATTTCAGCCAGAAAATACCTAAAATCACAGAAAAACACACAAACTCATAGTTAAGTCCAGAAAAGTGAATTTTAACTAAAAACGAATAAAAATATACTAAAAACTAACTAAAACATACTAAAAACATATTAAAAACAATGCCAAAAAGCGTACAAATTATCCGCTCATCACAACACCAAACTTAAATTGTTGCTTGTCCCCAAGCAACTGAAAATCAAACAAGATAAAAAGAAGAGAATATGCAATGAATTCCAAAAACATCTATGAAGATCAGTATTAATTAGATGAACGGGGCTTTTAGCTTTTTGCCTCTGAACAGTTTTGGCATCTCACTCTATCCTTTGAAATTCAGAATGATTGGCTTCTATAGGAACTCAGAATTCAGATAGTGTTATTGATTCTCCTAGTTAAGTATGATGATTCTTGAACACAGCTACTTTATGAGTCTTGGCCGTGGCCCAAAGCACTCTGTCTTCCAGTATTACCACCGGATACATACATGCCACAGACACATAATTGGGTTAACCTTTTCAGATTGTGACTCAGCTTTGCTAGAGTCCCCAATTAGAGGTGTCCAGGGTTCTTAAGCACACTCTTTTTGCCTTGGATCACAACTTTATTATTATTTTTTTCTTTTTCTTTTTCTTTTTCTCTTTTTTTTTTCGCATATACTCTTTTTTTTTGTATTCACTGCTTTTTCTTGCTTCAAGAATCATTTTTGATTTTTCAGATCCTCAGTAACATGTCTCCTTTTTCATCATTCTTTCAAGAGCCAACCATTCATGAACAACAAATTCAAAAGACATATGCACTGTTTAAGCATACATTCAGAAAACAAAAGTATTGCCACCACATCAAAATAATTAATCTGTTATAAAATTTAAAATTCATGCAATTCTTCTCTTTTTCAATTAAGAACATTTTTCATTCAAGAAAGGTGATGGATTCATAGGACATTCATAACTTTAAGGCATAGACACTAAGACACTAATGATCACAAGACACAAACATAGATAAACATAAGCATGATTTTTCGAAAAACAGAAAAATAAAGAACAAGGAAATTAAAGAACGGGTCCACCTTAGTGATGGCGGCTTGTTCTTCCTCTTGAAGGTCTTATAGAGTGCTTGAGCTCCTCAATGTCTCTTCCTTGCCTTTGTTGTTCCTCTCTCATGATTCTTTGATCTTCTCTAATTTCATGGAGGAGGATGGAATGTTCTTGGTGCTCCACCCTTAGTTGTCCCATGTTGGAACTCAATTCTCCTAGGGAGGTGTTGATTTGCTCCCAATAGTTTTGTGGAGGTAAGTGCATCCCTTGAGGCATCTCAGGGATTTTATGATGAGTGGGATCTCTTGTTTGCTCCATCCTTTTCTTAGTGATGGGCTTGTCCTCATCAATGGGGATGTCTCCCTCTATGTCAACTCCAACTGAATAACAGAGGTGACAAATGAGATGAGGAAAGGCTAACATTGCCAAGGTAGAGGACTTGTCCGCCACCTTATAAAGTTCTTAGGCTATAACCTCATGAACTTCTACTTCTTCTCCAATCATGATGCTATGGATCATGATGGCCCGGTCTATAGTAACTTCGGACCGGTTGCTAGTGGAAATGATTGAGCGTTGGATAAACTCCAACCATCCCCTAGCCACGGGCTTGAGGTCATGCCTTCTCAGTTGAACCGGCTTCCCTCTTGAATCTCTCTTCCATTGGGCGCCCTCTTCACAGATGTTTATGAGGACTTGGTCCAACCTTTGATCAAAGTTGACACTTTTAGTGTAAGGGTGTTCATCTCCTTGCATCATGGGCAAGTTGAATGCCAACCTTACATTTTCCGGACTAAAATCTAAGTATTTCCCCCGAACCATTGTAAGCCAATTCTTTGGGTACGGGTTCACACTTTGATCATGGTTCTTGGTGATCCATGCATTGGCATAGAACTCTTGAACCATTAAGATTCCGACTTGTTGAATGGGGTTGGTAAGAACTTCCCAACCTCTTCTTCGGATCTCATGTCGGATCTCTGGATATTCACTCTTTTTGAGTTTGAAAGGGACCTCGGGGATCACCTTCTTCAAGGCCATAACTTCATAGAAGTGGTCTTGATGCACCCTTGAGATGAATCTCTCCATCTCCCATGACTCGGAGGTGGAAGCTTTTGCCTTCCCTTTTCTCTTTCTAGAGGTTTCTCCGGCCTTGGATGCCATAAATGGTTATGAAAAAACAAAAAGCAATGCTTTTACCACACCAAACTTAAAAGGTTTGCTCGTCCTCGAGCAAAAGAAGAAAGAAGAGAGTAGAAGAAGAAGAAATAGAGGAGATGGAGGTGGCTTTGTGGTTCGGCCAAAGGGGGAGAAGTAGTATTTAGGGTGTGTGAAAATGAGGGAGTGAAGATGGGTTTATATAGGGGTGGAGAGAGGGGTAGGGTTCGGTTATGGGTGGGTGGGTTTGGGAGGGAAAGTGGTTTAAATTTGAATGGTGAGGTAGGTGGGGTTTTATGAAGGATGGATGTGAGTGGTGAAGAGAAAGATGGGATTCGATAGGTGAAGGATTTTTGGGAAAGAGGTGTTGAGGTGATTGGTGATTGGGTGAAGAAGAGAGAGGGTGGTGGGGTAAGTGGGGATCCTTGGGGTCCACAGATCCTGAGGTGTCAAGGAAAAGTCATCCTTGCGCCAAGTGGCGAGCAAAATTGCTCTCTGTGCCAATTCTGACGTTAAACACCGGGCTGGTGCCCATTTCTGGCGTTTAACGCCAACTTTTTGCCCTTTCCTGGCGTTTAACGCCAGTCTGGTGCCCCTTTCTGGCGTTAAACGCCCAGAATGGTGCCAGACTGGGCGTTAAACGCCCATTTGCTACCCTTACTGGCGTTTAAACGCCAGCAGCATCTTCCTCCAGGGTGTGCTATTTTTCTTTCTGTTTTTCATTCTGTTTTTGCTTTTTCAATTGATTTTGTGACTTCCCATGATCATCAACCTACAGAAAACATAAAATAACAAAGGAAAATAGATTAAATATAACATTGGGTTGCCTCCCAACAAGCGCTTCTTTAATGTCAGTAGCTTGACAGTGGGCTCTCATGGAGCCTCAAAGATACTCAGACCAATGTTGGAACCTCCCAACACCAAACTTAGAGTTTGAATGTGGGGGTTTAACACCAAACTTAGAATTTGGTTGTGGCCTCCCAACACCAAACTTAGAGTTTGACTGTGGGGGCTCTGTTTGACTCTGTTTTGAGAGAAGCTCTTCATGCTTCCTCTCCATGGTGAAAGAGGGGTATCCTTGAGCCTTAAACACAAAGGATTCTTTATTCACTTGAATGATCAATTCTCCTCTGTCTACATCAATCATAGCCTTTGCTGTGGCTAGGAAGGGTCTGCCAAGGATGATGGATTCATCCATGCACTTCCCAGTCTCTAGGACTATGAAATCAGTAGGGATGTAATGGTCTTCAATCTTTACCAAAACATCCTCTACAAGTCCATAAGCTTGTTTTCTTGAATTGTCTGCCATCTCTAGTGAGATTCTTGCAGTTTGCACCTCAAAGATCCCTAGCTTCTCCATTACAGAGAGAGGCATGAGGTTTACACTTGATCCTTGGTCACACAGAGCCTTCTTAAAGGTCATGGTGCCTATGGTACAAGGTATTGAAAACTTTCCAGGATCCTGTCTCTTTTGAGGTAATTTCTGCCTAGACAAGTCATCCAGTTCTTTGGTGAGCAAAGGAGGTTCATTCTCCCAAGTCTCATTACCAAATAACTTGTCATTTAGCTTCATGATTGCTCCAAGGTATTTAGCAACTTGCTCTTCAGTGACATATTCATCCTCTTCAGAGGAAGAATACTTATCAGAGCTCATGAATGGCAGAAGTAAATCCAATGGAATCTCTATGATCTCAGTGTGAGCCTCAGATTCCCATGGTTCCTCATTAGGGAACTCATTGGAGGCCAGTGGACGTCCATTGAGGTCTTCCTCAGTGGCGCTCACTGCCTCTTCATCCTCTCCAAGTTCGGCCATGTTGATGGCCTTACACTCTCATTTTGGATTCTCTTCTGTATTGCTTGGAAGAGTACTAGGAGGGAGTTCAGTAATTTTCTTGCTCAGCTGACCCACTTGTGCCTCCAAATTCCTAATGGTGGACCTTGTTTCAGTCATGAAACTTTGGGTGGTTTTGATTAGATCAGAGACCATGGTTGCTAAGTCAGAGTGGCTCTGCTTAGAATTCTCTGTCTGTTGCTGAGAAGATGATGGAAAAGGCTTGCCATTGCTAAACCTGTTTCTTCCACCATTGTTGTTGTTGAAACCTTGTTGGGGTCTCTGTTGATCCTTCCATGAGAGATTTGGATGATTTCTCCATGAAGAATTATAGGTGTTTCCATAGGGTTCTCCCATGTAATTCACCTCTTCCATTGAAGGGTTCTCAGGATCATAAGCTTCTTCTTTAGATGAAGCGTCCTTAGTACTGCCTGGTGCAGCTTGCATTCCAGACAGACTTTGAGAAATCAAATTGACTTGCTAAGTCAATATTTTGTTCTGAGCCAATATGGCATTCAGAGTATCAATCTCAAGAACTCCTTCTTCTGATTTCCAATTGTTCACAGGATCCTTTCAGAAGTGTACATGAATTGGTTATTTGCAACCATTTCAATTAGTTCTTGAGCTTCTGTAGGCGTCTTCTTCAGATGAAGAGATCCTCCAGCAGAGCTATCCAATGACATCTTGGATAGTTCAGAGAGACCATCATAGAAAATACCTATGATGCTCCATTCAGAAAGCATGTCAGAGGGACACTTTCTGATCAATTATTTGTATCTTTCCCAAGCTTCATAGAGGGATTCACCTTCCTTCTGTCTGAAGGTTTGGACTTCCACTCTAAGCTTACTCAATTTTTGAGGTGGAAAGAACTTTGCCAAAAAGGCATTGACTAGCTTTTCCCAAGAGTTCAGGCTTTCTTTAGGTTGTGAATCCAACCATATCCTAGCTCAGTCTCTTACAGCAAATGGGAATAGCATAAGTCTGTAGACTTCAGGGTCAACCCCATTAGTCTTGAGAGTGTCACAGATTTGCAAGAATTCAGCTAAAAACTGATGAGGATCTTCCAATGGAAGTCCATGGAACTTGCAATTCTGTTGCATCAGAGAAACTAATTGAGGCTTAAGCTCAAAGTTGTTTGCTCCAATGGCAGGGATAGAGATGCTTCTCCCATAGAAGTCGGGAGTAGGTGCAGTAAAGTCACTCAGCACCTTCCTTACATTGTTGGCATTGTTGTTGTTTTCGGCTGCCATGGGTTCTTCTTCTTTGAAGATTTCAGTTAGGTCCTCTACAGAGAGTTGTGCCTTAGCTTCTCTTAGCTTTCGCTTCAAGGTCCTTTCAGGTTCAGGGTCAGCCTCAACAAGAATGCTTTTGTCTCTGCTCCTGCTCATATGAAAGAGAAGAGAACAAGAAAATATGGAATCCTCTATGTCACAGTATAGAGATTCCTTGGGTCAGAGAAAAGAAAATAGAAGGAAGAAGTAGAGAAGTCGAACTTATCAAGAAAGATGGAGTTCGAATTGTGCATTAAGGAATAGTGTTAGTCCATAAATAGAAGGATGTGAGAAGAGGGGAAGAAATTTTTGAAAATAAATTAAAAAGATTTTAAAAACATTTTGAAAAACTTTAATTGATTTTCGAAACTAAGATTGAAAAAAAAATCAAGTGATTTTTGAAAAAGATTTGAAATTAGAAATCAAAAATATGATTGAAAACTATTTTGAAAAAGATGTGATTAAAAAGATATGATTTGAAAAACAATTTAAAAAGATTTGATTTTAAAAATTCATGACTTGCCTAACAAGAAAAGATATGATTCAAACATTAAACCTTTCTCAACAGAATAGGCAACATACTTGAAATGTTCAATCAAATCATTAATTGTTAGCAAGTATCTTTGAAAATGGAAAGAAATTGATTTTGAAAACATATGATTGAAAAGATATGATTTGAAAAAGATTTGATTTTGCAAAAATTTTGAAAACTTGAAAAAAAATCTGCATTAAAAACAAAATCTTCCCTCTTGTGCCATCCTGGTGTTAAACGCCCAAAATGGTGCACATTCTGGCATTTAACGCCCAAAGCACTACCCTTTTGGGCGTTAAACGCCCAACTAGGCACCCTGGCTGGCGTTTAAACGCCAGTTTGCCTTCCTCACTGGGCGTTTTGAACGCCCAGCTTTTTCTGTGTAATTCCTCTGCTGTATGTTCTGAATCTTCAATTCTCTGTATTATTGACTTGAAAAGACACAAATAAATTTTTTTTTTTGGATTTTTATTAATGAGGAATAATCAAAATGCAACTAAAATCAAATAAACAATGCATGCAAGACACCAAACTTAGCAGTTTGTATACTACTGACACTAACAAAGTGAGAATGCATATGAGAAACAACAAAACACTCAAGTCAAGAGAATTTTAAAGATCAGAGCAATGAAATCATCAAGGACAACTTGAAGATTAATGAAGACACATAAATGAATGCAAGACGAACAGAAACATGCAATTGACACCAAACTTAACATGAGACACTAGACTCAACAAAAAACATACAATATTTTTGGTTTTTATGATTTTATAATTTTTTTTGGATTTTTCGAAAATTAAGTGGAAAAGAAAATAAGGATATAAAAATTCTTAATGAGAATTCCAGGAATCATGCAATGTTAGTCTAAAGCTTCAGTCTAAGGAAATTAGACATGGCTAGCCAAGCTTCAGCAGGACATTGCATTCAAGAGCTAAATTGATGAGAATCAATCAGCTTTGGTGATGATAAGAACATCACCTTGAAACACTAGAATTCATTCTTAAGAACTCTGAAGAGAAATACCTAATCTAAGCAACAAGATGAACCGTCAGTTGTCCAAACTCAACAATCCCCAGCAACGGCACCAAAAACTTGGTGCACGAAATTGTGATCATCAATGGCGCCATCAACATGGTACGCTCAATTGAAATCTCAACTCTTTATCACAACTTCGCACAACTAACCAGCAAGTGCACTGGGTCGTCCAAGTAATAAACCTTACGCGAGTAAGGGTCGATCCCACGGAGATTGTTGGTATGAAGCAAGCTATGGTCATCTTGTAAATCTTAGTCAGGCAGATTCAAATGGTTATGAATGATATATGAATAAAGCATAAAGATAGAGATACTTATGTAATTCATTGGTGAGAATTTCAGATAAGCGTATGGAGATGCTTGGTCCCTTCCGTCTCCCTGCTTTCCTACTGTCTTCATCCAATCCTTCTTACTCCTTTCCATGGCAAGCTGTATGTTGGGCATCACCGTTATCAGTGGCTACAATCCCGTCCTCTCAGTGAAAATGTTCAACGCACCCTGTCACGGCACGGCTAATCATCTGTCGATTCTCAATCAGGTTGGAGTAGAATCCATTGATTCTTTTGCGTCTGTCATAACGCCCAGCCTTCAGGTTTGAAGTCGTCACAGTCATTCAATCATTGAATCCTACTCAGAATACCACAGACAAGGTTTAGACGTTCCGGATTCTCTTGAATGCCGCCATCAATTCTAGCTTATACCACGAAGATTCCGATTAAGGAATCCAAGAGATAAACATTCAAGCCTTGTTTGCTTGTAGAACGGGAGTGGTTGTCAGGCACGCGTTCATAAGTGAGAATGATGATGAGTGTCACATAATCATCATTCATCAAGTTCTTGAGTGCGAATGAATATCTTGGAATAAGAACAAGCTGAATTGAATAGAAGAACAATAGTAATTGCATTAATACTCGAGGTACAGCAGAGCTCCACACCTTATGGTGTGTAGAAACACCCACCGTTGAAAATAGAGGACTCTTTCTTGGAGTTAAACGCCAGATTTTGTGCCAGTTTGGGGCGTTTAACTCCATTCTTGTGCCAGTTCCGGCGTTTAACGCCGGGCAGTTTTGAGCTGATTTGGAACGCCGGTTTGGGCCATCAAATCTTGGGCAAAGTATGGACTATTATACATTGCTGGAAAGCCCAGGATGTCTACTTTCCAATGCCGTTGAGAGCGCACCAATTGGGGTTCTGTAGCTCCAGAAAATCCACTTCGAGTGAAGGGAGGTCAGAATCCAACAGCATCTGCAGTCCTTTTCAGTCTCTGAATCAGATTTTTGCTCAGGTCCCTCAATTTCAGCCAGAAAATACCTGAAATCACAGAAAAACACACAAACTCATAGTAAAGTCCAGAAAAGTGAATTTTAACTAAAAATGAATAAAAATATGCTAAAAACTAACTAAAACATACTAAAAACAATGCCAAAAAGCGTACAAATTATCCGCTCATCAAGCAGCCATCACCTCATCACCAACTCATGAAGGAGTAAACATAGGAGAAGAAGGTGACTGGGAGCAAGCCAACTATGTGGGAAATTCACCTAGACAATGATGACAGGTCATCATATACCCATTTTTCAAGCTAATTTCACTTGTTTTATTAGTCTTTATGCACTTTCTTGCATCCTAAGTAAGTGATTTGGAGTGAAAATGCATAACTTCTTTAGATCAAACAACCACCATAAAATTAATGTTAACTCATGAGGTTTAAGCTGAATTTAATTGATTATTAATTGATTTATAAGCCTTGTGAATTTAGTGATACTTTGAGTGGTTGTTTTGGTTTATTGTAGGTGAAGAAAGAAAGAAAAAAGGAAAGCGTGGCCCAAGAGAGAAAAAGTGTGGCGCATGGAAGGGATGAAGCAAGCATTGCCCTCCACAAGGGCACACTGCCCTCAAGGAGGGCAACATAAGGAAGCAAACTTTGAGAGGGAACACTGCCCTGCCCTCCTCAAGGGCGGAGCACAAATTGGTGCCATGGATCAAAGGGAGCAAAAATTCTGCCCTGCCCTCCTCAAGGGCAATATCGGGCTCATCAAAGGAATTAATTCAAGGGAGAAGCTCACCAATGCTTGCCACAAGGATCGAACACGGCACCATGAGGAAGCAAGGAACTAAGCCTTACTTTGGTGCCAAGAAAATCAAGGAAAAGAGGTAGCGTGCGCGTCACCCGAGTTTTGAAGCGGAGCTTCAGCCTTGGCATTGCCTTGCCCTCCACAAGGGCAGGGCAGCATTTTGGTGATGCACACCGCGCACAAGACTGGCGCACCAAGGAGCTTCGGCAAACATAGCGCACGCGGGCACAAATCTGGCGCACCAAAAATTCTGCCCTGCCCTCCACAAGGGCAGGGCAGCATCCTGTAGCACAACTCGCACACCATGCTCACACCAGGCCGCAACATCAATTCCTGCCCTGCCCTCCACAAGGGCAGGGCAGCCTCCTGGAAGCAACTTTTCTTGGGCTGAAATTGGATTAAAAATCCAATAAAATTCATTTCTTCACTAAATCAAAAGCCCATCCAAATTCCAAATTCCATGAATAGAAAGTGTATAAATAGGAGTTAGTTTGATGTAATAGGACTTTTCTTTTGGGGGGAGCTTTGAATCTTCACTTTTATTTTGGAACTTTTGAATTCTCTCTGAGAGACTTCACTGAGATTTTTGAGAATTGGGGAGGAGAATTGATCTCTCTTCTTCCTTGTTCTTGCTTGAGCATTTTTACTTTTCTTGTTTGAGTCTTAGGTGTTAAGAATTGAGGAAATTCTGTCTCAATCTCCACTAAAAAAAATCTTAATTTTCTTTTCTGCATAATTAAGTTCAATTACATTCCCTTTACTATTTTTTTCTTCAATTTCTTGTTAATTGCTTTGAGAATTTGGATCTGGAAAGGCAATTGAGATCTAGACTTTGCTATCTAGTCTCTGGAGTCCTGAGATCACATTTTCCTTTTGGTTCTTCTGTGAACCTCTGCTGCAATTCATTCCATTCTCTGTTTGAATTTTAAGTATTTCTAATTATCTTGCTTTATTACTTGCTGCAATTTAATTTCCATTGCTTAAATTCTGAAATCCCAATCCTCAAATCCCTTTTCATTATTGCAATTTATATTTCTTGCTCTTTAAGTTACTGCAATTTACATTTCTTCACTTTAAGTTTCAGTCATTTAATTTCTTGTTCTTTAAGATTCAGCTCTTTTACTTTCAGTTTTCTTTAATTTCTGCAATTCATCCCTCTCCCTTTACATTTTGTGTTTACTTACAGTTGGATACAAAACACTCAACCAATACTTGATCGCTTGACTAAATCACCACTAAACTAAAATTGCTCAATCCTTCAATCCTTGTGGGATCGACCTCACTCATGTGAGTTATTATTACTTGATGCGACCCGGTACACTTGCGGTGAGTTTTGTGTCGGATCGTTTCCGCACATCAAGTTTTGGCGCCGTTGCCGGAGATTGAATTAGATTGACAATGATTAAGTAAGGTGTTGGTCTAGATTAAGCATTTTTTCTAAGCCATTAACTGTTGACACATTGTGTAATCTAACCCTCTAACCACATTCTAGCATAGAATGTCCATTTTTCATTTGGTTTGTTTGTGATTTGCAAGTCATGGATGCTGAGGTGCGTGAGAGAGGAGCAGCAAATACCCAGCCTGCAAGAAGGGTGTTGCCTCTTACACTATCCCCAATGCAAGAAACTGCGGGAGTAGCATACTCACTCCCAACGTTCATGCAAATAATTTTGAGTTGAAGCCTCAACTTATCACTCTGGTACAGAACAATTGCTCCTATGGAGGAAGTCCACTTGAAGATCCAAACCAACACTTATCCATCTTCCTCAGGATTTGTGAAACTGTCAAAACAAGTGGTGTGCATCCAGACATCTACAAGCTACTGCTGTTTCCATTCTCTCTGAAGGATAAGGCCACTCAATGGCTAGAGACATTTCCCAAAGAAAGCATCAATAATTGGGAAGACTTAGTGAGCAAATTCCTGGCCAAGTTCTATCCTCCCCAAAGGATTATCAAGCTGAAAACAGAGGTGCAAACATTCATTCAAAGGGATGGAGAGTCGCTGTATGATGCCTGGGAGAGAAGCCTTAATCAGGAAATGTCCTCCAGAAATGTTTAGTGAGTGGGATAAACTCCAAAACTTCTATGAAGGGTTAACCCAGAAAGCTCAAGAAGCATTAGATCATTCAGCAGGAGGCTCATTGCAGCTAATGAAGACAGCAAAGGAAGCCCAAAACCTCATAGAGATGGTGGCAAACAATCAATATTTCTTTGCTCATCAAAGACAATGCCAACCAGCCCAGAGAAGGGATGTGCTGGAGCTTGAAGGTGTTGACGTTCTCTTGGCACAAAACAAACAGATGCATCAACAGCTTCAGCAACAAATAGAAATGATGGCCAAGAAAATTGATGGACTGCAAGGTGTTGCAGTAAACATACAACGCCAATCTCAAACCTCACATGGGTGGAATCTATCTGAAGAAAGTTTTGGGACATTCAATTTTGCAACAAAGCCCTGAGCAGGTGCAATGCAGAACAACACTTCAAGTTCATTTCAACACAATTTTCATGGTGATGCACGCAAGACACCTTGGAAGACTCATTCTAATTCAAGGTGGGGTGAGCATCAGAATCAAGGACAAAGGGACTTCAACTCTGGCAGCCTCAGCACATAAGCAACCATAACCATTCATCCAATAATACTAACCAATTCAAAATTCACAAAACACATATCACCAACCCCATATAACTCATAAAACCACCAGAATAACTTTCCACATCCACATCCCACCCAAAGTACCCCACAATTAATTCAAACAACTTCCAACAACAACATCTCATTCACACAACCACAACCAAATCCAGACTCTCAAAGAATCTCAAGTCTAGAGAAATGATGAGAGAAATCATGAAAAATCAGAGATGGCAAGACAAGATCAGGAAGCTGCAAGGAAAGATCAGACCCTGGCATTCAAAAACCAGAGACCTCAATCAGAAACCTTGAGAGACACATGGGGCAAATGGCTAAGCAAATTTCAGAAATGGATGAGAAGAGAGGCGAATGCCTTCCCCAATGTCACTGAAGAACACCCAAGGGACAAAGGAAAAGCCACAAAAGGGAGGAGTGCAAAGCAATCACAGTGGGAAGTGAGAAAGACTATAAAGAAGGAAGCCATCAATCAGGAAACATAACAGAGAAGTTCCACAAGAAGAGATAGAGGGGAAAAGTAAAGAGGATCAAGAAACCAAAAATGTACAAATTTCAAAGGGATACAAGACACCCTTGAATCATAACTAGAGAGAAGAGGAAAGGAGTGAATCCTTATGTCCCCAAATTTCCATACCCTCAGAGGTTTAAAAAAGAAAATGAGGATAAGCAATACAAAATTTCTGGACAAATTCAAGACACTCAGCATCATATTCCTTGCTTGAAAGCAATTGAACAGATGCCACTATATGCCAAATTCATGAAGGAAGTATTGACAAAACAAGAAGAGATAGAGGGGAAAAGTAAAGAGGATCAAGAAACCAAAAATGTACAAATTTCAAAGGGATACAAGAACACCCTTGAATCATAACTAGAAGAGAAGAGGAAAGGAGTGAATCCTTATGTCCCCAAATTTCCATACCCTCAGAGGTTTAAAAAAGAAAATGAGGATAAGCAATACTCAAAATTTCTGGACAAATTCAAGACACTCAGCATCAATATTCCTTGCTTGAAAGCAATTGAACAGATGCCACTATATGCCAAATTCATGAAGGAAGTATTGACAAAGAAAAGATCCCTGAAGGAAGGACAGATTGTTGAGATGACAAAGGAATGTAGTGCTATCCTCCAAAGAGAGTTGCCAGAGAAGAAAGATGATCCTGAGAGTTTTTACATACCTTGCACCATAGGAAACATAACAATTGAGAAGCCATTCTGTGACCTCAGTGCAAGCATAAACTTGATGCCTTTGTCTCTAATGAGGAAACTTAAAATTTCTGAGCTGAAGTCCACGAATAGTTCTCCAAATGGTGACAAATCCACTAAGCAAGCACTGGGAGTTGTGGAGAATGTGTTGGTAAAAGTGGGAAAATTCTTTCTCCTACTGACTTTGTTATCAGATATAGAAGAGGACCCTGACACTCCCATCCTGGGAAGGCCTTTCCTAGCTACGGGCAGAGCATTGATAGATGTGGAAAAAGGGGAATTATTGCTGAGAGTGCATGATGAGCATCTAGCATTCCATGTTTTAAAATCTTGCATGAACCCATTCAAGAAGAAGATTTTATGAAGGATAAGGCCAGAGATTAAAGTTTTGAAGGAGGCAGTCAATGAGTTAACTCCAAGACTCCTAAATCCATGCTTGAAAGCAGTAGAAATGGTGCAACAAACCAAAGAAGTCAAGGAGGAACTAGATCCAAAACCCCCAGATGAGAAATTCAGCATCCCAGATAAAGAATCACCAAGGCAGGGAGTATCTCTTGAGAAAGAAAAGAAGAAGAGGCCAAGAGGGTGGAGAAATAAGAAGATCCCCACTGGAAAATTTTCACTAGGGGATAGAGTAATGATCAACATTCAAACCATGAAGGTGTCTCCACAATTGTCTGATCACTACATTGTGACTAAGATCCTTCCACAGGAATTCATAGAGGTCATCAAAGAAGAAACCGGAAGGAAGTTCACAATAAGAGGTGAAAAGCTGAGGCACTATGATTTTCAGCCTCCATGGTCAAAGAATGGAGGATGTCAAGCTAATGACAATAAAGAAGCGCTTGTTGGGAGGCAACCCAACCTGAGGTAGTTTTCTTTTCATAGCTTTCAATAAAAATGTTGAATAATTGGTATGCATTGCAAGGAGCTAAGTTTGGTGTTGCACACCAAAACAATTCAAGTGAGAATGAAAGATTCTAAGTTTGGTGTTCCACCAAAAATCTCATTTAAAAACACATTCTCACCTTTTTGCAAAGTGCTAGCTCTAAGCAGTCAAACAAATTTTTCAACTATTTAATTGCTTTCTAGCTTTAATTCCATAACCTTTAGCAAGGACACAGGGTTTCACATATGGTTAACTTGTTGCATCCGAGACAGTGGTAAACAATTAAGTTTGGTGTTCTCACACCAAAATAAATCCAAGAGCCACACTCAATTTATGCATACTAACCATGCAATTAAGGGCTTGAGAAGCAGCAACTTTGAGAATTATGCAGGACATGAAGGAAGAATCAAAGGGCTGCAACTTCAAAGGTTGTATCTAAACTTAATCCTGCTGCTGTATATTGTTTTGAACATGGGAACCATATATATCCTGCTAAAGTGTTTTTTAGTTGCAAGTGAAGTTGCTTGATTAAGAATGCTAATCTGCATGAAGCTTGTCATTCATAACCGAGCTGAATTTTTGCTTTGTTTCCCATGCTTGAATAAAGAGAATTGTTTGAATTGAAAAGTAAATATCCAATGTTGCATAAGTAGAATGGAAGTCAATGGTGGTATATGTGTTTGATTAAATGCATAAGTCATGAAATAATTGCTGCATAGTATCATTTTCATTGAAGTGTGAGCTAGCTTGCTGTTATGAAGGTTCCTATCAATAAAGAAAAAGCCCTTGAGAACAAAAATAAATAGAAAGAAAAGGAAGAAGAAAAGCCAATGTGGCAAGAAAAACAAAGAATAAAGGTTGGACACCAATAGCTTGGACCCTAGGACACATGCCTGTGGTGTTCTTGTACTAGGATATGCTTGGATAAGTAAATTCTAAGGGGTATTTTAAAACCCGGTCACTTAGATCAACTGATTTGGGATGGCCAATTGAAAGTCCACAATAAAGAGCAACCTAGATACAGAACATTTAGTTATCCAAAGAGATGCTGGGCATCAATGATCCTAGGAAGAAGTAGTGAGCCATGTGTCTGTAGTGGAAGATGTTGATTTAAGAATAAAGCCAAAGGCTACTACTACAACATTAGACACCAAGCCTTCAAGAATAATAAGCTTGATAAGCAACATGAGAAAAGAAAAGTTAGCAAGGGAGCAAAGAAAGAATAAACCATATAACAGCAAGTTTAGCAAGCCTTTGAGGAAGAATGTATATTATGTAACAGCAACAATAATTGAGTTATCATTATCTGCATAAAAACCCCATGAATCAAATTCTGCTATATGCCTAATAAGGATATGTTTTCTTTTCTTGTTCATTTCATTTTCTCTTAGTTTTGATGTTTGCTTGGGGACAAGCAAGATTTAAGTTTGGTGTTGTGATGACAGGTCATCATATACCCATTCAAGCTAATTTCACTTGTTTTATTTAGTCTTTATGCACTTTCTTGCATCCTAAGTAAGTGATTTGGAGTGAAAATGCATAACTTCTTTAAAATCAAACAACCACCATAAAATTAATGTTAACTCATGAGGTTTAAGCTGAATTTAATTGATTTAATTGATTTAAGCCTTGTGATTTAGTGATACTTGAGTGGTTGTTTTGGTTTATTGTAGGTGAAGAAAGAAAGAAAAAAGGAAAGCGTGGCCCAAGAGAGAAAAAGTGTGGCGCATGGAAGGGAGGAAGCAAGCATTGCCACAAGGGCACACTGCCCTCAAGGAGGGCAACATAAGGAAGCAAACTTTGAGAGGGAACACTGCCCTGCCCTCCTCAAGGGCGGAGCACAAATTGGTGCCATGGATCAAAGGGAGCAAAAATTCTGCCGTGCCCTCAAGGGATCGGGCTCATCAAAGGAATTAATTCAAGGGAGAAGCTCACCAATGCTTGCCACAAGGATCGAACGGCACCATGAGGAAGCAAGGAACTAAGCCTTACTTTGGTGCCAAGAAAATCAAGGAAAGAGGTAGTGCGCGTCACCCGAGTTTCGAACGTGGAGCTTCAGCCTTGGCACATTGCCCTGCCCTCCACAAAGGCAGGGCAGCATTTTGGTGATGCACACACGCGCACAAGACTGGCGCACCAAGGAGCTTCGGCAGCAACATAGCGCACGCACGGGCAACAAATCTGGCGCACCAAAAATTTCTGCCCTGCCCTCCACAAGGGCAGGGCAGCATCCTGCAGCACCAACTCGCACACCACGCTCGCACCAAGGCCGCACGCATCAATTCCTGCCCTGCCCTCTACAAGGGCAGGGCAGCCTCCTGGAAGCAGCTTTTCTTGGGCTGAAATTGGATTAAAAATCCAATAAAATTCATTTCTTCACCAAATCAAAAGCCCATCCAAATTCCAAAATCCAAGAATAGAAAGTGTATAAATAGGAGTTAGTTTGATGTAATTAGGACTTTTCTTTTGGGGGGAGCTTTGAATCTTCACTTTTATTTTGGAAGTTTTGAATTCTCTCTGAGAGACTTCACTGAGATTTCTGAGAATTGGGGAGGAGAATTGATCTCTCTTCTTCCTTGTTCTTGCTTGAGCATTTTTACTTTTCTTGTTTGAGTCTTGGGTGTTAAGAATTGAGGAAATTCTGTCTCAATCTCCACTCAAGAACTCTTTAATTTCTTTTCTACATAATTAAGTTCAATTACATTCCCTTTACTGTTTTTTTCTTCAATTTCTTGTTAATTGCTTTGAGAATTTGGATCTGGGAAGGCAATTGAGATCTAGACTTTGCTATCTAGTCTCTGGAGTCCTGAGATCACATTTTCCTTTTGGTTCTTCTGTGAACCTCTGCTGCAATTCAATTCCATTCTCTGTTTGAATTTTAAGTATTTCTAATTCATTTTCTGCTTTATTACTTGCTGCAATTTAATTTCCATTGCTTAAATTCTGAAATCCCAATCCTCAAATCCCTTTTCATTATTGCAATTTATATTTCTTGCTCTTTAAGTTACTGCAATTTACATTTCTTGCACTTTAAGTTTCAGTCATTTAATTTCTTATTCTTTAAGATTCAGCTCTTTTACTTTCAGTTTTCTTTAATTTCTGCAATTCATCCCTCTCCCTTTACATTTCCTGTTGTTTACTTACAGTTGGATATAAAACACTCAACCAATACTTGATTCGCTTGACTAAATCAACCACTAAACTAAAATTGCTCAATCCTTCAATCCCTGTGGGATCGACCTCACTCATGTGAGTTATTATTACTTGATGCGACCCGGTACACTTGCCGGTGAGTTTTGTGTCGGATCATTTTCTGCACATCAGACAAGTCCATGATCCATACTCTAAAACATACAACTCTCGATGGAGAAATTACCCCAAATTTGGATGGGGAAACCAAGGACAAGATTCGAGACGTTCCAACTTCAACTCCAACAATAATACCACTCATCAAAACACCTCACAGAGATATTACCAACATCCATCTAGCCAACCTTCTCAACCACCTAATCTCAACCCACCATCATCCACAGATGATAGGCTTTCAAAGATTGAGGCTCTACTTGAAAATATGTGCAGAAAAGTCGAAGATAACAAGGTGTTTAAGGAAGAAGTGCGAGCCAACATCAAGAATCAAGGAGAAAACATCAAGAGATTGGAGTTCCAAGTAGGCTATCTATCTCAACAAATTCCCAAACCCACTGATAGATTCCCCAGTGATACAGAGAAGAATCCAAGAGGAGAACCAAAGAAAGTGAGATGGGAATAATGCAAAATGATAACCACAAGTGATGAGGGAAGTATGAATGGAGTAGAACACCTCCAAAATCACCAACAGGAAAGTCAAGAGGAAGGAAGCTGTGCAACTCCACTCACATCCAAGGAAGAGCTAAAGAAAAAAGAGGCATTGAACCCATATGCACCCTTCCCCCACAGGCTTAAAGGTGGTGTAGCAGGGAGAATGTACTCAAGGTTTCTTGATATGTTTGCATCTTTAGATGTAAATATACCATTCATTAAAGCCCTCCAACAGATGCCCTTCTACATCAAGTATATAAAGGAGCTACTAGCCAGAAAAAGTCCATTGAAGGGTGGACAAACAATCAAGATGAACAGAGATTGTAGTGCTCTCATTCAACCAGGACCACCCACAAAGAAGGAGGATCCAGGAAGCTTCCACATTCCTTGTGCCATAGGAGAAACAATGATTGACAAAGGACTTTGTGACTTGGGAGCAAGCATCAACTTAATGCCTCTCTTTCTCTCATGAAAAAAGCTCCAAATCAATGAACTAACTCCTAATGATGTGATTATCAGATTGGCGGACAAAACTAAAAAATAAGCAATAGGAATAGCTGAAAATGTGCTGGTAAAGGTTGGGAGCTACTATCTTCCCACAGATTTTGTTGTTTTGGAAATGGATGAGAATCCTATATACCCCATCATTCTGGGAAGACCCTTTCTAGCCATAGCTAGAGCACTCATAGATGTAGAACAAGGAGAGTTAGTGTTGAGAATACATGATGAGCAGCTCGCTTTCAATGTTTACAACTTCTGACAAGGAGCAGATCACAAAGACAATAAGATGATAGAAGAGCCAAACGAGGAAACACAAACAACACAATTGGAAGCCCCATTGGTTGAGAAGCCATATAGTCAGAAAGAACCATGTTCAAAGGTGATCCAAGAGGAACCAGACCTACCAGAGTCATGCAAGATCAATAACAAGATTCCCCTGGAGAAAGAATCCATAGAAAACAAGAAAACATCAATGGAAACAAGGGAAAGAGTTCCAAGGAGATGGAGAAGCAGAAAGATACCCTACAGAAGATCTCCCCTTAGGAGATGAACTTCTCAACGAGTTCACTGGAGGCAAACATACTGCAAGAGGGGAGGACTTTAAGTACCATCAACCTCCTTGACAAGAACCAAACGTCAAGCTAGTGACGCTAAAGAAGCGCTTCATGGGAGGCAACCCATGTTCTATAACCCTTTCTCTTTAAATTTCAAATAATAATAGTAATAAGATAATTTCCATGAAATTTCAATCCAACTTTGACAACTAATATAAAGTCCCTCCACATGCAACGTATAGTACATGATAAGTTTGGTGTTCAAAGCACACCAAGTGTGGTCTGAACACACCTTATGAGGAAAGTTCATTCCCTAAACTTGTTGCACCATGTGATTACAAACAAGTTTGGTGTACCAACGTGCATGCATGGGGAGTCTAATGTTTAATTGAATTGTTTTCATGGAAAGCATTTAGTTAATAGAAACAAAAGAAAAAGAAAAAGAAAGAGAAACATTTTAATAGTTCACACTTTTTCCCACCAAAAAGTTCAAATAACCCATTGCATTTACTGCTTGTATATAGGGAATCAAAAAAGACATTGATGGTAATTGATAGGACAATTAATACAAGGAGATTCGGTCACTACACCAAGGGAATTTTACACTTGTCTTCATAGAGAATGTCCTTGGAGGTGTTGCCATGCAACATGGGGAATGAATGACTTTGGAGACCGAACCAAGACCCTCATAAAAGAGGTGATCCATGTGATAATCCAATCTCAAAACCCCAACCGTCCACTATCAAAACAACACCATCAATCCACACCATTCAACAATTGCCATCCCTATATATAAACCCCTTCACACAACCCTTCCGTACATACCCTGTATCCCCATTCTTTTCTTTTCACTTCTTTCTCTCGGCCATACACACTTCACGTGCACCTTATATACTCACCTCTTCTTTTTCTCTCTTCAAAACTCATTTCTTCAAGACTCATTCTACTTCAACCCAACTGAACTCCATCTTCAACCCCTTAGCCTCTAATATTCAATTCTCACTCATGGCAGCATCAAACGTCAAGAGGCAAAGAGGAAAAGAACCAATGGAGCAGCCCTCCTTCGACACCGGGAAATTCAAAACAGCTTTCCATGAGCTCGAATTCGAGCGAATAAAGGAAAAAAAGATATTGCCCGAACCAACCTTTCAATTCGATGAAAATGAGTGTCCACAAATTCAGGAGAAGATTGAAAAGAGGGGTTGGGAAAAGCTCACTAACCCGGAAGCAAGGGCAGATGCGAACCTCATTAGAGAATTTTATGCAAATGTGGTTAGAGAAGATAAGACCACAACTCCCACCTTCAAGAGTTATGTAAGAGGAATAGAGGTGAATTTTAGCCCCAACGCAATCATTAGAGTTCTCCATTTGAAATCCCCACGTTTTGTTCAGCTTGGTTACCAAGAAAGAATAGATAAAGGTGCCGACATTGATGAATTGGAGGAGATTGTGGGTGATATATGCATTGTGGGATCTGACTAGGAAAGGTATGCAGATAAGAGACCCCGGTTCATCAAGAGAGGAGACCTCATCCCGGAAGCCAAAGCCTGGTTTGAGCTTGTGCGACGATCTATCCTTCCAGCAACAAATAATTCTGAGGTCAATATCACTCGAGCTACCATGGTACATTTCTTGATAAAGGGTGGAAGCATTAACGTGCACGAAATTATAGCTGAAGGAATCCAAGAATCAGCCGAGAAAAAGGATTCAGGTGCCAGACTTTGATACCCCAGCACCATCCTTAGATTATGCAAGAAAGCCAAGGTAGTCTTTGAGGACAGCAATCCAACTTGGCTAGGTCTTGGGAGATCACTTACACTCCAACGCATAACTCATGTGACCCCAGCTCAACAGCAGAAAAGACCCCATCTAAGGAAGATGACATCAGAAGAGGCACAAGAGGAAGAGCCTCTCCAAGAACCCCAACCCACAAAATATCATCAAGAAGGATATCATGACCCAACCGACATCAACTTGGGTCACATCCGAGGAGCCATTGATGATTTGTCAAGGCTATACATGGAAGGACAAGAACAACAACTGCAACTTCAATCTCAGAGAATGGATCGGCAAGAGAAAATGCTAACAAATTGGATGAATCAACAGAGGGAATGGCAGAAACAGCTAATGGAGCAACAACAAGAGCACTATTCCCAGCTTACTCAAGCCTTCAATCGAGTGTCTAAAAGGCAAGAAAGTCAAGATAAACGCCTCCAGGAACTCAACCAATGCCAGATGAATCAAATGAAAGCATTCAACGAATTCAGCGTGCTAAATGAAGGAAGGCAACTGCACTGAGAAGAATTCACCATCAACACTCAGGCAAAGCTAAACTATGTGGTTGAGCATATGCATCACCTACACCCGGACATCCCAAATTATGAGGCAGTTTGCAAGAACTTAACTGAACAAGAAGAAGGGAAGGTGAAACAGCAAAAGGAAGCATTAAAGAAGAAGATGGAGGATGCCGAATTCTAGAAAAAGTTGATGGGGAAGCGTGAGGGGAATGGAGACTCAAGTAATCAAGGAGAATCCCAAGGGAGCAGACCAACAAGTGAAAGGTGGTGAAGTTTCTTCTTAGTTTACCTTCCTTTTCAAAGCTTTAAATAAGGAAAATCATGTATGAAATAGAACATGCTTCCATGGTAGCTTAGGATTTTCAATTCTGTCTTTAATTCTCCTTGTTTAAGTCTATGTTATTGAGCCTAAGGTCTTGAATGCTCACTGTCATCTTGCCTACTTGTATGCTTGTCTCTTTAAGTTAATCAAAAAGAAAATGTTATGGAAAGAACAAGAATGGAGTCATTTTGTGAAGTGGATTCTAAGTGTATGTGGTAGGATGATTAGTAAGCTAAGTTGGTTCACCAAGAAAGGAAAGAAAGCAACTATCCATCCTAAGTCATAAATTTGAGACACATTCCTTGAGGCTAGCTAAATAATAAGATCCCAACAAGAAAAGAAAAAGAGTAATACAAGTGAAAATAAGAAGGAAACACAAAAGGTACAATGCTAGGCACCAAGGGTTGAAATGAGGCATGTGTCTGTGGTGTTTATGTACAAGGGATTACTTGGATGAATAAGCTCTTAGGGGAGTGAAAATAAGAAAGGAAACACAAAAAGGTACAATGCTAGGCACCAAGGGTTGTGAAACTGAGGCATGTGTCTGTGGTGTTTATGTACAAGGGATATACTTGGATGAATAAGCTCTTAGGGGTGCCTTATCACTTGGTAACTTGGATTAACTAATCCGGGATTATCAGCTGAAAGTCCACTATCAAGAGTAACCCTTGTTACAGAGCACTTAGTAACCCAAAGAGGTGCTGGACACCAAGGTCTCAAGAAAGAAAGAATAACAAACCATGTGCCTGTGGTGTGTATGTATGAGGGAAAGAGACTTGAGGGAGTAAGTCCTTAGGGGTGTCTTAACACCTAGCACCATGAATCAACTGGTTCGGGAGTGTTGGCTGAAAGCTTATCTTAAAGAGTCGCCCTCTTACAGAGCACTTAGCCTAAAAAGGGAATGCAATAAATCCTAAGAGGGAAAGGAGGATCAATAATTAGGAACTCTCAAAGGATGCAATCAAACAAGAGTTCAAGGGCATAATAAAGGCCTGAAACCCAGTAAAGGAATGAACCTAAGTTGCTATACATGAAACCCCATAAACTAGGAATTTGACTTCTATTATAATTGTTTGTTCATCTTGTTCTTTCATTCATTCTTCCTATATTTCAGTACTTGCTTAGGGACAAGCAAGCTTTAAGTTTGGTGTTGTGATGCTAGGGCATTTAGGCCAGTTTCACTGACCTTTTCTTTATTGTTTTAGGGTAGTTTTATGCATTCTCTTAGTAAATAAGGCAGGTTTTGGATGAAAATACACTTACACATTGATTCAAGCAACTATTGTGATTTTTACATGAATTCAAGAGGATTTTGCAAGGATTGAATGACAATTTGATGATGCATAATCTCATGACCTGAGCTAGAGCTTTGATGCACCTTATTTGCTTTATTTCAGGAAAAGGGAAGCAAGGAGGAATCACGTTAGTAGCCACATTAATCCAATTAACGTGACCACTAACGTGGAATGGGAAGGAGCTTGCAACGTTAATGAGAAAGGTGGTTGACAATAACACCTGCGAAGCCATCATAAGCCCACGCTAATTGCCACGTTAACTACATTAGCATGGTAGTTAACGTGGAGATAGAGGAGGCTCCAGCGTTAGTGGTAAACGTGAACACCACTAACGCTCTAAAAGTTGGCAATTGGCCACGTTAAGAGTCACGTTAACTTAGTTAACGTGAACTCTAACGTGCAAGAAAAGACAATGCCAATGTTAGTGACACTCACCTTTGTCACTAACATTGGATCAAGATAACATTGCCCATGTTAGTGGTCAAGTTAAGACCACTAACGTGAAAGTTAATGTAGAGCTAGGATTGATGAGCCAACGTTAGTGACACTCACCTTTGTCTCTAACATTGGAGATGGCATTCACTACCACGTTAGTGGCCACGTTAACCTAGTTAACGTGAACTCTAATTTGGTAAGAAGGGGCGTTTAGAGCATTAGTGACAAAGGTAAGTGACACTAATGCTTTCGAAGATAGGCATGCCCACGTTAAGAGTCACGTTAGTTATACTAACGTGAACTCTAACGTAGGGAAAGAGGGGCACAAGGCAACGTTATTGGAAAAGGTGATTCTCACTAACGCTTACGAAGGATCATAAGGCAACGTTCATGGTCACGTCAGTGCCACTAACGTTGAAATTAACGTGGACTATTTTTGGGGTTGGAACGTTAGTGGAAAAGGTGATTGCCACTAACGTTCTCGAACCCATATTTTCACTTAAATGTTAATGTCACTAACGTCCATGCCTAACTCACACTTTTCTGCAAGCTGAGCCTACTAAAGATCGTAACTGCTTCAACTCAAGATCTAAGGCCCACATCCAAGACTTGAAGAACTCACTGGAAGATCAAGAAGAGTAGTATATATAGGAGTAGTTTTGAACTATTTAGGAGCTTTTGGCATTTTGGAGAACTACCCTCTGTATATTTACTTTTCTGCATTTTATTAGGATGTATTCTTTTCTGCCATTTTCCATTCTCAGAGCTATGAACAACTAAACCCCTTTCATTGGGTTAGGGAGCTCTGTTATAATTTGATGGATCAATTATAGTTTTCATTATTCTTCCTCCTTCTTCTCTATTGATTTGCTAGAAAGCTTTCGATCTTAACTCAATTGGTTAGTTATCTTGGCAAAGAAACTCTCCATAATTGGATCTCCTTTGAGCCTTGGAAAAGGGATGAGGAGATCATGCTAGAAATGCTTTCTCACGTTGGACCAAATTGGGGTCTGGGCGGATATAGTGACATGTAATCCTCCTAACACTTTGATTTGGAAATACCTGTGGTATAATCAGTGACTATACTTCATCTCTTCCCATGAGCAATTAAATCAAGGAATTGGGCAATTGTTCAAGCTTATAGAGATTAGATTGCCAAGGAATTGGGATCCAATCACCTAAGATTGCCAAGGAGATCAATAGATGCATTGATTGAGGAAGAGATGAAAATGAACTTGATCCGGAGAATGCAACATCTCCTGAGCCCAATGAATTCCCTATTTCTGATCTTACCCATTCTCTTTACTTTCTGCCGTTTATTTCCATGCTTATCTCCCCAAAGCCCCATTTAAGATTCTGCACTTTAGTTTCTGCAATTTACTTTCCAGCCATTTAATTTCCTGCAATATCAACTACATTCTGTTTAGCTCAACTAGCATACTCCTCCAACTAAAGTTGCTTGACCAATCAATCCCTGTGGGATTCAACCTCACTCTATTGTGAGTTTTTACTTGACGACAATTTGGTATACCTGCTGAATGGAAATTTGTTGAGAGACAAGTTTTCATGCATCATTAAGCATAGGCTCAAAATTTGCTAACAATTGTTGATGAAAGGTAGGCTATTGGGTAAGTGAGTTATTTGAACAATGGCCTCAATCATATAAATGCACGTATACACAAAATAATGGACATAAAGAATCAAACAGATCAAAGATTACAATCATAGGAAGAGAATAATGCACACAAGAATAAAAATAAGTGGTTATGTATGATGTAACCACACAATTAGGCTCAAATCTCACATGGTTGTGTTCTTGCCTCAAAAATCGTGTTCCACAATTGTATAATTCAAGCAAGTTCAAAAAAAAAATTTTTTTCAATTATTGGTTTGCCCTATAGGTAAAATTCTTGAAAATTTTCATTATTTTAACTAAGCTTAATATATACATATGCAATCAACCAAAAATCCTAAGAGACCTAAAAGTGAAATGCAGAAGTGTTGGGATTAGAAACTTGTTACCCAAAAACGCCGAGTGGTCGAACGACCTCCCCAGACATAAAAATTTGCACCGTCCTCGGTGCACTCAAAGATGAGCAAGGAGGTACGGCGACCTTCCTAGTTGCCACCTTCAGCTGGTGGGTCAACCGGTTGCTGCATGTCCTTTTCCTGCTTCCATTGTTGCTTATGATGACTGATGAGCGGATAATTTATACGCTTTTTGGCATTGTTTTTAGTATGTTTTTATTATGTTTTAGTTAGTTTTTATTATATTTTTATTAGTTTTTAGTTAAAATTCACTTTTATGGACCTTACTATGAGTTTGTGTGTTTTTCTGTGATTTCAGGTATTTTTCTGGCTGAAATTGAGGGACCTGAGCAAAAATTTGATTCCGAGGCTGAAAAGGACCGCAATGCTGCTGGATTCTGACCTCCCTACACTCAAAGTGGATTTTTCGGAGCTACAAAAGCCCAATTGGCGCGCTCTTAATTGCGTTGGAAAGTAGACATCCTGGGCTTTCCAGCAATGTATAACAGTCCATACTTTTCCCGATATTTGATGGCCCAAATAGGCGTACCAAGTCAGCTCAAGAATTCTGGCGTTTAACGGCGGAACTGGCACAAGAATGGGAGTTAAACACCCAAATTGGCACAAAAGCTGGTGCTTAACTCCAAGAAAAGTCTCTACACATGAAAGCTTCAATGCTCAGCCCAAGCACATACCAAGTGGGACCCGGAAGTGGATTTTTATGTCATTTACTCATCTTTGTAAACCCTAAGCTACTAGTTCTCTACATATAGGACCTTTTACTATTGTATTCTCATCGGGGTAGCTATCTTTGAGTAGTCTTATGCTATCTTAGATCATGGGGCTGGCCTCACGGCCATGCCTAGACCTTGTTCTTATGTATTTTTAACGGTGGAGTTTCTACACACCATTGATTAAGGTGTGGAGCTCTGCTGTACCTCGAGTATTAATGCAATTACTATTGTTCTTCTATTCAATTCGGCTTATTCTTATTCTGAGATATCACTTGTTCCTCAACTTGATGAATGTGATGATCCGTGACACTCATCATCATTCTCACCTATGAACGTGTGCCTGACAACCACCTCCGTTCTACCTTCGATTGAGTGGATATCTCTTGGATCCCTTAATCGGAATCTTCGTGGTATAAGCTATAATTGATGGCGGCATTCAAGAGAATCTGGAAGGTCTAAACCTTGTCTGTGGTATTCTGAGTAGGATTCAAGGATTGAATGACTGTGACGAGCTTCAAACTCGCGATTGTGGGGCGTTAGTGGCAGACACAAAAGAATCACTGGATTCTATTCCGACATGATCGAGAACCGACAGCTGAATAGCCGTGCTATGACAGAGTGCGTTGAACATTTTCACTGAGAGGACGGGACTGTAGCCACTGACAACGGTGATGCCCAACATACAGCTTGCCATGGAAAGGAGTAAGAAGGATTGGATGAAAACAGTAGGAAAGCAGAGAGACGGAAGGGACAAAGCATCTCCATTCGCTTATCTGAAATTCTCACCAATGAATTACATAAGTATCTCTATCTTTATTTTATGCATTATTCATATATCATCCATAACCATTTGAATCTGCCTGACTGAGATTTACAAGGTGACCATAGCTTGCTTCATACCAACAATCTCCGTGGGATCGACCCTTACTCACGTAAGGTTTATTACTTGGACGACCCAGTGCACTTGCTGGTTAGTTGTGCGAGGTTGTGATAAAGAGTTGAGATTGCAATTGAGCGTACCATGTTGATGGCGCCATTGATGATCACAATTTCGTGCATCAATGACTTATCCTGAAAATAGAAAACAGGAGATAATAAAACAAGTAAATGCACAAGCAAGGAAGCATGGATTGTTGGAATGAGGTAATTCACTAGAATTGAGTGAGTGAGTTAATGTAACATTGATGAAAAATAGGCGTGTGGGTCCTAACTTGCATGCGGTTTAGAACTCACACCCCAGTATTTAAAAGCCATGTCATAATTACACAAAAGAAGTATGCACTTCACTCATTCTAGTGTGCTTGAAGTACTTCAAAAGACTTGTAGGTTAAATCAACTAAACAAGTAGTAAAGAAGCATAAAGGCATTCAAGCAAAAAATCAAGAAATTATGGAATTGGATAGTGAATGGACATTGATTGATGTGCAAGTAATTTAGTGAACAAAATGGTATCTGAAACTTATACAACAATCAATGACACATATTGAAGTTGTTGCAACACCTAAGTGACATAGAGGTGAAACACATGGATGCTATGGAACTTAGGAAAAAGAAAATAGAAGTGGAAATCCATCACATAGCAAGCATGGTCCACAAAGCTAAGAAAGCTCAAAAATATGTTACTAGGTAAGCTTTCGACCCAATTTCACAGTTCCAAAATCTCAATGCATGAAATAGGTGATGTGAATAAGGTAAATCATGAACAAGCATCACCTAAAAAAAAGCAATGATAATATACAATTACCTAACAATGGATGATGAATGCATGGTGGCCAAAACATGCAATTCAAAAGAGTTAAGAAGCTTAAAGGCAATGTAACATTCACTTGGTGTTCACAAACATGAAGCATGAAGATTCCAAAACCAAGTGACAAAATATAACCTCAACAATTGAATCCAACAATGACAATCAAAGAGAATTATGCTAAAATAGCATCAGTTAATACTTAGCAGCAATAAACGGCAAACAAAACTAATAATCCAACACTTATAATGAAAATTAGAAAATGAAATGAAAAATTAAACTAAATAAACAAGTAACTAACTAACTAAAAGAGATGGTTATGGATGATATTTGGTAATGTTGGATGATGATTGAAGGGTGGAAAGAGAAGAGAAGAAGGAAAGAAATGGAAGGAGGAGAAGAAAAGAAGGTGGGTGAAACAGGGCAATCCACGCGTGCGCAGCATGTACGCGTAAGTGTGGATTGATGAAATGGAATCGACGTGTACGCGTGATGCACGCGTGCGCGTGATGAGTTATTTAGAGCGGCGACGCGTATGCGTGAGGTACGCGTGCACGTGCCTTGGGCACAAAGTTGGAACACTTTAGACACAACTCTCGGGTGAATGTATGTAGGGGTGGAACTTCTGGATCCACACGTACGCGTCATGTACGCGTGCGCGTGGATGGTCGAAAATGCTTGGGGCAAGCGTACGCGTGGGTTGGTGCTATGTTTTTCAAAATTTTTCTAGGTTTTTGCACCAAACCAAGCATTCCTAACCTCCGAACAACTACCAAAACATCATAAAACCTTATTTAACATACTAAACTCCCAAATAAACATATATAACCAAACAAAACATAAAATTAAACTAATTATTTGCAATATTTGCAAAAAGGAAAAAGGAAAGATGTTACCACGGTGGGGTGTCTTCCACCTAGTACTTTTGTTTATTGTCCTTGAGTTGGACTTATGGGGAGCTATCCATCAAGGTGGCTTGTGCTTGAATCCATCCTTGAACATCAACCAATTCTTAGACTTCCATTGTGGTTAATCATTCAAAGTTAATAACTCCAAGCTTTGATGGAGTTCTTTACAAACCATGGGCTCCCAAAGTTGATCTTCTTTGTGCGATTCGGGATCCCATACTTTGTTTTCACACCCGTCCTTGAGTTGATCATGGTGATTTTCTCCGGTGGCAAGAGGGATGAATTCTCATGGAAGCACCAAAATAACCTCCTAGACCCATCAAATTGAGCACTAGTCCAACCCTTGCTCCTTGAAGCTTCAACCATAATGAGCCTAGACTTACAACGCCAACCACTAAACATCCTCCTCTTACGCTTAATTCCGCAAAGTGCCCTAAGTTGGCCATCCGTCTCAAGCAAACCAAATTCAAGTGGGATAATAAAGCTAAGCGTTAGAAGTTTTACCCATTCAAATTAAGGATTAGATGATGACTTAGGTAGAGGAGTTCCCAATGATCTTGACAAGGCGCGCTCTACTCCCGTCCATCCTCTCCTAGAGGCTTTCACCACTTGGCAAGGTTCTTCAAGCTTTACCTCTTGCCAAGCTTCCCCAAGTTCAAGTTCTTCTTCATCAATGTCTTCTAGCTCTTCCCCGTCACTCAAATCATAAATAGGAGGTTAAGTAAAGTCTACCTCCTCATCAATTCCGAGCATAGTGGGGAAGGATTCTTCAAGCTCAAGAGGATCATATGTTGATTCAGAATCATCATAAATGGGAGGGCTTGTTGCTTGGAACACTTCTTCCAATTCTTTAATCACATTATGCCTTGGAGGTTATGCACTCTCCTTCTCAACATCAACTTCAAACTCCATGGAAGAAGGCTCTTCAATTTGTGATTTCTCTATGTACTCAATATATCCTAAGGCTCCAACCACTTCTTCCTCTTGTTTGATAATCTCTACCTCCTCCTCTTGTTGCATTTCTTGCTTTAACTCCTCTTCTTCACCTTGGAGCTTCAAGTCCACTCCCTCACTAAGTTCCTTGGTTGCTTCTCCACATTCAACAATGGGAGTGCCTTGATCGCATAGGCTTAGGCGGGATGAGACTATGTTGCCAATGGCTTCTACCATGATAGCCATTTTTGCTCTTAAATCCTCAAACTTCTTTTCATCCTCCTCGTGTCGCCTTAAGATATGAGATTCAAGATCTCTCAATTCTAGGATGAGGGCTTCATCGGGAGGTGATAGTGGAAGAGAGGGTTCATTGTTTGAGGGTAGGTTGTTGTAATTAGAAGGTGGTTCATATTGGTGAAATTCTTGAGGTGGTGTGTATAGACTTTGTGGTTCATGGGGGTATTGGTATTGGAAAGGTTGTGGTTCTAGATATGGTTCATATGGTGGTTGGTACGGTGGGTATGTGTTGGGGTCATATGAAGGTGGATGATGGTATGAGGCTTGTGAGTATGGTGGAGGGCTATATTGAAGAGGGCACAATGAGGGTCATCACATACATTAGATTGGTATGCATCAAGATTTGAATTGTACCCATAAGAAACCGGAGGAGGTTGTTGCCAAGAAGGTTGTCCATAAGCTTAGGGCTCCTCCCACCTTTGATCTCTAAATCCTTGATGCATGTTGTCACTGTAATTTCCATCTCCTACAACATAGTTAGAACCACACTCATAGCCAAAGTCATGAGAATTCATAGTGAAAGAGAAAATAAAAACAAAAGTTAACAAGAAACAAAGAGAACAAAATCCTACAACTAGCAAAAACTAACAAACAAACCAAAAATCAAGATATTCACTGTAACAACCCTGATTTTCGAGTATGCGAGATATTTTCTGAAGGCACGGATTTTGCCAGAAGATCAGTAAAGGGAACACCTCTTCTATATCAACAAGTATCTCAATCCTCATTGTCATTATGTCATCTTTAAGCTAGAACCTTTTCCAAGGCAAGCTCGATAACGCGGACACGAAGAACATAGTTTTTGAACCGTATCGGTTAGGAGTTTTGATCCGGTTTTCCGTAAATAGTCTCAGTTTGACGAACCGGACTCGATTCATGAGAGAAGAGAGATAATAGGGTAATATCATCATTATATTAGTATTAGAAAATGCTTGAATGATATTATAAGGTTACCTGGTCAGTTTTAGTTAAAAACAGAAAATCGGTTTAACCGGGTTCACAGTTTACTGGTGCAGCTTAGCACCAGCACTCTCTGATGACTTTAGCAATGCTAAGGCCTCATCATACATGTTCTATTCTCATAATAAATATGTTACTAGTGTCATTTATGCTAGTAGCTCAAAAAATAATTTTTAGAGATATTTTTACAAGTGTTCCGATACACCTAGTTTTAGTTGTTATACACCTGAGATATTTTAATATTATTTTAATCCACCTCCAAGCCAACCAATCACAACTCACCCTACACCCCCAAAACCCCCAAGGCTGCCTCATTTGCTCATTGTGGCCGAAAATCACCAAGAGAAAAAGGAGAGAAAGTTCTTGGTTCATAAATCTTCAAAGCTTGATTTCTGCTGAACTAAAACTCAAATCAAAACTCCGATTTCACCAAAATGATCCTCTCTTCTTCCTCTACATAACCATGTGACTTATCAAGGCTGGAAATAAGGTGAGATGCTGTCTCCCTCCCTCTTCAATTCGGTTTTCAAGGAAACCATGTAAACATGTGTTTTCTGATGTTTTTCCTTAGGAATCATGCTTAACTTGACTTGAGGGCCAAGAAACGTGAATTTCCAGCAACTCTAAGGTGATATATCTCTTCCTAACATGCTGATGATTTTGTCAGTTGAGAGTTTTTGGATTTAAAGTTGTTCTTGATGTATTTAGGAGGAAAAAGTGCTTAAGGACCACCTGAAAATCTAACTGAATTAGGAGCAGCAAAACCAGGTAGGGTTTGACGAATTTAATCTTGATTGATTGTGTTTGAGTTGTGTAATTATGATATGGTTTGGCTGTGCTTGAAATTGATTGTTTATATGAGTGATTCTTGTTGAAAGTTTGTTGAAAATTTGATGAAATTTGATGATATTTAAGCTATGAATGTTGTTCTTGAGGGCTGCTGGAAAACGAAACCCTAGGCCTTAAATTGGGGTTCAATTTGTGTTAAAATAATGTAGAAAAGATGGGGTTTTAGTGGCTGGGAATTTATTTTGAATTTTGGTAAAAATCGGTTGCTGAAAAGATTGAAAAACGGGTCAAAACAGAGAAAGAATCTGAAGAATTAACGAAGAACACGAAGAACACTTTGAGTGTGGTGAAGAACAATGAAGAACACCTTTTTGATTCATAAAAGGGCAAGGAAGTAATTATTTTGGTGTTTGAGGGGTTATTTTGTAATTTCTGAAAGTTAGGGTGGTAAAAGTAGAAATATTAAAAGTTACCAGGGTAAAAAGTGAATTTTAAAGGTTAAAGGTTAAAGTAAAGTTAATTTTCGAAAATATATTAATAAAATAATAATAATAATAAATATTAATAATAATATTTAATTAAAAATAATATTTTAATAAAAATAATAAATAATGCAGAAAAGGCAGTTTTCTGTAAAAGCTTTAGAAAGACAACTTTAAGTGCAGAATCTCATAATTACCTTCATAAAACACTTAGGGAGTGGTAATAACATGTTAGTGAGGAAAAGATAAAGAAAAGATAAAAGTTAAAGGAAAGATAAAAACCAAAGAAAAGTCTGTAAAGTTTTAATGACAGAAAACAGACAGAGATTAGTGAACGAATTAGGGCAATTTAGATAGTACTTGAGTTGCGAATAGGGTTAGGTATTATATGAAAAGTTAAACTGTTTCAGTATAGACTTAATGAACCTATACTTGGGGCAGAATAACTATTCATACCGAAATTTACATAAGCTTTAAATACATACGTTAAGCAGAGAAATCAGAGTAAAGTAAGAGATAAAGAGAAAAAGAGTGATATGGATACGAAAAGAGTAATCAGAGAAAAGTAAAGATACAGAGAACAGAGTAACTAGAACAGAGTAAAGAGATACAAAGAGAAAGAATAATGATAAAGAGAAATGGTTTGAGTTAAGATGTTGTAAAGTGAAAGATGTAGAGTTTGTATAGCTGAACAGAGAAAGAAAGAGTACCGCATAAGAATGTGAAAGTGATAATGATAATGAGAATGTTAATGATGATAATGAGAATGATTATGTAAGAATCTGCTGCAGAGAGGCAGTCAGATAGATGGTGGTACGACCACTGAGAACGCTTTCCTGGATACCTTGCTATAATGCTTTGCTGTAAGACAGAGGTTGCTTACAGAGGTATCAAGATGAATGTGCTCCTGTAAGACAGAGGTTGCTTACAGTGAGTGTGTTGTGGCTCCTGTAAGACAGAGGTTGCTTACAGTGAGTATGTTGTTGCTCCTGTAAGACAGAGGTTGCTTACAGTGAGTCTGTTGGGCGTAATCGCTAATAAGTTTCGCCCTACAGACAAAGGTTGCTTGCAGTGGATACCCTGCAAGACAAAGGTTGCTTGTAGTGGATATTGCCAACAGGAAAGCCTTATCCAGACAGAGGTTGCTGGGTAACGTCGGGAGCGGGTATGTAACCGACAGATGAGCTCATTACCTGCACTAGGGCCAGACATGCATCATACTTGGTTGTGCATTTCCTTTGTTATGATTGTGGTATGAATGTATGCTTTCCTTGTTTGTATTCCATTCTCTGTGTTTGTGTCTGTGTTTTACTTTCTTGTATTCTTCTGTTTGTGATCTTTTCTGTTTTCTCTATTTTCTCTATTTATCTGTCTTCTGTTTACTACTTCTCTATATTCTGTTATTAGTCTGCTAAACAACACAAAATTAATGAAGTAACTAATAACCCCGACCCTACTAAGAACTCCCCAGTTCTTACCCCTTCTCTCTCCCTTCCCCTTCAGATGGAAGTAAGAGTACCTTACCGTAGTTCGTTGATGATGGGTCGTTACATTCACAATATATACAGTAGCCAATAACATAGCACCATTGCAACTCCCCAACAACGGTGCCATTTTTATTTAAGAGAATTTGTCGTGTCAGTCTAGAATTTCACAAATGAAATCTTCGTTGCAAGTATAGTTCTAAAACCAAAAAACAAACTTCCCAATCAAAAATTTGGTTGTCACATGTACAAACCCCAAATAAGAATTAACTGGAGTATTTGGACTCCGAGTCGTCTAACAAGGAATTGCAATGAAGTGAATGATTATTGGCTTTGAAGGAACAAAGGGGGTTTGATTGATAAAGGGGCAAGAAAGTAAAGGGGGGCAAGAATTTAAATGACAAGAAGAGTAAATCAAGCAAGTAACTAAAGAAGGCAAGTAATGAAAAGAGACATTCATGGCAAGGGTTGAGAACATAGGCTTTCCATCCTAGTCATGCAATGATTAATTCATCTTATTTAGTTAACTCCAACACATAGGGAGAAAGTCAAACGAGATTAATCAGGCATATCATAATAATAAACAAGAATTTATCTTATTATGTCATCCCCGAAGATGGAAGAAGGTATTATGTTATCCTCAAACTCGGAGAAAGTCTAATAAGACTAGTTAACCTCAATTCAAATGTACTAATCAACTCACTAATAGAATTAGCAAAAGATTAGTGTCAATGGAAATTATATTAACTAACAGTTCTAGATCACCAACATTAGTTGGGTTTTCAAGACTCAAGATTGCCTAATTACTCTTTCCAAGCCAAGAATGCTCAAAATCTACTCTAACATTCTTCCAAGAATTTTGTCAAACACTTGGAAGGCATACAAGGAAAGCATGGTAAATTGCAAGGAAAGATAAAATCTAACAACTACCAATTGCAATGAAAATGAGATCACAACTCAAATCAACAATAAAAGATCAAACATTAAATTGCACTAAAAGTAAATCAAATCCAACAAGAGCATCCATGAACATAAAAGAGAAATTAACATGAAAACTAAGAGAATCAAGTAGTAGGAACAAGAAATCATAAAAGAAACAAGATGAAAACATGTAATTGAACCTAGATCTAAGATGAAAATATCCTAAACCTAACCTAATTCTAGAGAGAAGAGGGAGATTCTCTCTCTAGAAACTAAACTACATGATGCTAAGCTACAACCAAGTGCTCCCCCCTTTTGCTTGGGCTTCAATTCTGCATGAAATACACTCAGAAACAGGTTGGAATTAGGCCTGGGCTGCTCAGAAATCGCCCCCAATGCTTTGCCTTTAAGTGAGTCACGTGCTAGTATAGGCGCGTACGCGCCGTGTGCACGTGCGCGTCGATTGGCTATTTCTTAATCCGCGCGGACGCGTCATGTACGCGTGCGCGTCTCTATGCGAAATCACTTTTGCCTGTGCGCGCCTTGTATGCGTGCGCGCCCATCGATGCATTCTCAATTCTTGTTTTCTCATGCATTCTCCACTTTGCATGCTTTTCTCCTCATTTCTTCCATCCAATACTTACCTTATGAACCTGAAATCACTCAACAAACACATCAAGGCATCGAATGGAATTAAAGTGAGTTAAAATCACCAATTTAAGGGCCTAAAAAGCATGTTTTTAAACTTAAGCACAATTCAAGGGAGAATTACAAAACCATGCTATTTTATTGAATAAATGTGGAAAAAGGTGATAAAATCCCCCAAATTAAGCACAAAATAAACCACAAAATCGGGATTTATCAGGAAGTGCATAGAACTTGCAATTCTACTCCAATGGCAGGGATTGAGATTTTCTGGGTTGTTGTGCTTTAGCTTCTCTTAGCTTCTTATTCAGAGTCCTTTCAGGTTCAGGGTCAGCTTCAACAAGAATGTTCTTGTCCTTGCTCCTGCTCATATGAAAAAGAAGAGGACAGAAAAAGAAGAGGAATCATCTATGTCACAGTATAGAGATTCCTTTATGTGAGTAGAAGAGAAGAAGAATAGAGGAGGAAAAATTTGAGCACAGAGATAGAAGAGAAGAGGGTTCGAATTATGAGTAGAAGAGAAGTGTTAGTAGATAAATAAAATAATTAGGAAGAGGTGAGAGAGAGAAATTCGAAAATTATTTTGAAAATGGGTTAGCAATTTTCGAAAAAGTTAGAAGAGATAAAATTAGAATTTAAATCAATTAGTTAATTAAAAAGATTTTTTTTTTTTGAAAAAGAGGGAGGTGATTTTCGAAAATTAGAAGAGAGAGAATTAGTTAGGTGGTTTTGAAAAAGATTTTGAAATTAATTTTGAAAAGATAAGAAGTTAGAAAAAGATATTTTGAAATTAAAGTTTGAAAAAGATATGATTTGAAAATGATATGTTTGAAAAGATATGATTAAAAAAATATGATTGAAATTTATTTTGAAAAAGATTTAATTTTTAAAATCAGAATTAATGACTTGACTCACAAGAAATCAAAAGATATGATTTTAAAATTTAAAGTTTGAATCTTTCTTAACTAGAAAGTAACAAACTTGAAAATTTTGAATCAAAACATTAATTGTTAGTATTAATTTCGAAAAATATGAGGTCAAAATAGGAAAAAGATTTTGAAAAGTTTTGAAAAAGATTTTTGAAAATTTTCGAAAAACAAAGGAGAAAAAATTAAAAAGATTTGATTTTGAAAAAGATTTTGAAAACATAAATTTTTGAAATTGAAATCTTGACTTGACTAACAAGAAACAACTTATTTTAAAATTTTTTGACTAAGTCAACCCAAAGATTTCAAAAATTATGAGTGAAATAAGGAAAAGATAATTTATTTTATTTTATTTTTTGATTTTTTGAATTTAATGAGGAAAGAGAAAAACCACAAAATGACTCAACACAAAAATTTTGGATTAAAACAAATGATGCATGCAAGAACACTATGAATGTCAAGATGAACACCAAGAACACTTTGAAGATCATGATGAAACATCAAGAACTTATTTTTGAAAAATTTTCAAGAAAAGAGAAAAACATGCAAGACACCTAACTTAGAGATTTTTCATGTTTAGACACTATGAATTCAAAAATGCATATGAAAAACAACAAAAGATATAAAACAAGAAAATATGAAGATCGACGTTAGGATTTTTGCTAGTAAAGAATTTTATAAAAATATAATCGCGTTGTAAGTATAGCTTCTAAACCAATAGAAAATCCTTTTGTACAAACGTTTGGTTGTCACAAGTAACAAACCCAATAAAATTTATAAACCGAAGTATTCAAACCTCGGGTCGTTTTCTCAAGGAATTGCAGGGAGGTGTGTTTTATTATTAGTTATGAAAAACAGTGTTTGGGTTTGAAAAGGTTTTGAATAGGAGAAATGACTTGCAGGAATTAATAAATCAATAGTAGAGAAAAACTCATGGCAAGGTATGAAAACTGGAAGTTCTATCCTAGTTATCCTTATCAATGGTGATGAAAATTATACTTTTGCTCCCACTAAATTAACCTCTAACTATGAAGGTCAGTCAATTGGATAAATTAATTTAACACCTAAAGTCCTAGTCAACTCCTTAAGGAAAGACTAGAGTTATAGGAATCTAATTTAATTAGCAGGAAGAATAATTATCAATCACGATGAGTTTGACAACTCAAGAGTCACCAATTAATCAACCAAACCATAGTAAAAAATCTAAATTATTTATATAAAGAATGGGAAGCAATCATAAGTCTGAAATACCTCAATTTATATTAATTAAGAAAATCATAACATAAATTGTCCATAAATAAATAAAAGAGAAGATAAATGAAAAGAACATTGAACCTGTGATTGAAGAAGATAAAAATATTCCTAAGTCCTTTAAGAGGAGTCCTAATCTTAAATCCTAAGAGAGAGGAGAGAGCCTCTCTCTCTAAAAACTACATTATAAAATTATGAGTAAGGATAATGAATGAATGATGGACTCCCCCACTTATCATGTGTTTTCTGACGGGTCAAAAACAGCCCAGAATTCGCTGGTTATGAAATCTGCCACGCTGATTTTCGCAGATGTGACGCGTCCGCGTGGAGCGCATGTTCGCGTCACCTATCTGTACGGCCAGTATGGCAGATTATATATTAAATCGAAGCCCCAGACGTTAGCTTTCTAACGCAACTGGAACCGCATCATTTGGACCCTTGTAGCTCAAGTTATGGTCGTTTTAGTGCAAGAGGGTCAGGCTGACAGCTTTGCAGTTCCTTCAACTTCTTGTATTCCTTCCACTTTTGCATGCTTCCTTTCGATCCTCTAAGCCATTCCTGCCATGTAATCTCTAAAAATACTTAACACACATATCAAGACATTGAATGGTAATAAGAGAAGATTAAACATATCAAAATTAAGACCAAAGAAATATGTTTTCAATCATAGCACAAAATCAGGAAGGAAAATGTAAACTCGTGCAAATCATATGAATAAGTGTATGAAAGATTGATAAAATCTACTCAATTAAGCACAAGATAAATCATAAAATAGTGATTTATCAACCTCCCCATACTTAAACATTAGCATGTCCTCATGCTAAGCTCAAGAGAAGCTATAAAAAAGTGAAGAGGAATGATAGAGAGTATGCAATGCATCCTATCTATGTGAATGCAACTACATGAAAAATGTTTTTACCTACTTGGTTAAAAGTAAATAAGTTCTCCAAGACAAAATATGAATCAAATTCCACTAATTCAAATTACACAATAAAAGACAAGTAAACTTGTAAGAAGATAGCTCATGAAAGTAGGGAACATAGAATCAAGCATTGAACTCTCACTGGTAGTGTATATGCACTCTAATCTCTCAAGTGTATAGGGTAATTCACTCTACTCTTCTCTAATCATTCTTTCTAAATGTTGTTCTTCATCTAACCAATCAAAAAATATTTAATGTACCAATGCAAACATCATGAGGTCTTTTCAGGGTTGTAATGGGGCTGTAAAGGTAAGGATGTATATATAAGGTTAAGTGAGCTAACAAAGTGAATCCTTGATTAGTCTAAGATCTCACCTAACATATACATACTTTATACAGTTTAAAATACATTACCTAGCTACCCAAAATTTTCCACTTTTGTATTACATGCTCATATATCAAACTTATTTTTGAATGTTGTCCCATGTGCATTGATTCTTTTTATTTTGCATTTGGGGTAATATTTTTTTTTTGTAACCCCTTATTTAATTACTTAAAAATTTTTTATTTTTTAATTATTTTGACTTCACATGAGCATGCTTCCCAAATTTTCAAATAACTTATTCAATTTAATTCCCTACTTTTTTTTCTATCATCCCATGTTCCCATAAAATTTCCCACACTTAAATTATACACAATATCTATCTTAAGCTAGCCAAGGATTCAACTTGAGATTTTTATTTTATTTTTCTACTTAAGGCTAGTAATGTGGTTATAAAACAGAAGGGGATTAAAAGGCTCAAGAGGGCTAACAAAGGTGATTTAAAGGGTAGGCTTATTTGGGATAAGTGAGTAAAAATTCAAATAATGGCCTTAATCATATGCAAGCATGTAAATATACTAAATAATGGACATATAGACTGGAACAAAATAAAGATTACAATCATAGAGAAGAAAACACACAAGAATAAAATATTATGGTTAAATAATGTAACCATATAAATAAGCTCAAATCTCACAGGTTGTGTGTTCTTTGGCTCAAAAACCATGTTCCAATTACAACTTCAAACAAATTTAACACATAGAAAATTTTAATTTTAATTTAATTTAGTGAAATTTTTCAAAAATATGGTCTTAAAAAGAAACTTATTATTTTTCAACCAAGTAGTACTTAAATGCAAATAATCAACTACACATGCAATCTATTATGCAATGCAACAATGAACTAATAAAGAAAATAAGACATTGGTGTTGAAAAGATGGTAACTAACCCCTGGAAGTCGGTATCGACCTCCCCACACTTAAAAATTGCACCGTCCTCGGTGCATGCTAAGATGTGCAAGTGGATGGGTGGTTCCGCAGCTAGTGCTCTTTTTGTTCCTGTCCTTGCTGATGGTTTGGAAGTAGCTTTCTGGTGCACGAAATTGCAATCACACTTTTATAATTCCGCACAACTAACCAGCAAGTGCACTGGGTCGTCCAAGTAATACCTTACGTGAGTAAGGGTCGATCCCACGGAGATTGTCGGCTTGAAGCAAGCTATGGTTATCTTGTAACTCTTAGTCAGGATATCAATAATTATCAGGTTTAATTGTGAAAAGTAAAAGAACATGAAATAAGTACTTGTTTTGCAGTAATGGAGAACAGGTTGAGGTTTCGGAGATGCTCTATCTTCTGAATCTATGCTTTCCTACTGTCTTCTTCTTCATGCACGCATGACTCCTTCCATGGCAAGCTGTATGTAGGGTTTCACCGTTGTCAATGGCTACCTCCCATCCTCTCAGTGAAAATGTTCAACGCGCTCTGTCACAGCACGGCTAATCATCTGTCGGTTCTCAATCAGGTTGGAATAGAATCCAGTGATTCTTTTGCGTCTGTCACTGACGCCCAGCCTTCAGGAGTTTGAAGCTCGTCACAGTCATTCAATCCTTGAATCCTACTCAGAATACCACAGACAAGGTTTAGACCTTCCGGATTCTCTTGAATGCCGCCATCAATTCTAGCTTATACCACGAAGATTCTGATTAAGGAATCCAAGAGATATCTACTCAATCTAAGGTAGAACGGAGGTGGTTGTCAGGCACACGTTCATAAGTGAGAATGATGATGAGTGTCACGGATCATCACATTCATCAGGTTTAGGAACAAGTGATATCTTAGAATAGAAGCAAGCGTGATTGAATGAAAAATAGTAGTAATTGCATTAATCCATCAAGATACAGCAGAGCTCCTCACCCCCAACCATGGGGTTTAGAGACTCATGCTGTAGAAGATACAATGAGAAACGTGTAAAGTGTCATGAGGTCCAGATACAATATCAAAAGGTCCTATTAATAGTGAACTAGTAACCTAGGGTATACAGAAATGAGTAAATGACGTAAAAATCCACTTCCGGGGTCCACTTGGTGTGTGCTTGGGCTGAGCATTGAAACTTTCATGTGTAGAGACTTTTTCTGGAGTTAAACGCCAGCTTTTATGCCAGTTTAGGCATTTAACTCCAATTTTTGTGCCAGTTCCGGCGTTAAACGCCGGGAATTTTGAAGCTGATTTGCAACGCCGGTTTGGGCCATCAAATCTCGGGCAAAGTATGGACTATTATAAATTGCGGGAAAGCCCAGAATGTCTACTTTCCAACGCCGTTGAGAGCGCACCAATTGGGCTTCTTTAGCTCCAGAAAATCCATTTCTAGTGCAGGGAGGTCAGAATCCAACAGCATCTGCAGTCCTTTTAAGTCTCTGAATCAGATTTTTGCTCAGGACCCTCAATTTCAGCCAGAAAATACTTGAAATCATAGAAAAATACACAAACTCATAGTAAAATCCAGAAAAGTGAATTTTAACTAAAAACTAATAAAAATATAATAAAAACTAACTAAGATATACTAAAAACATACTAAAAACAATGCCAAAAAGCGTATAAATTATCCGCTCATCACAACACCAAACTTAAATTGTTGCTTGTCCCCAAGCAACTGAAAATCAAAATAGAATAAAAAGAAGAGAATATACTATAGACTCCAAAATATCAAAGAAACTTAGCTCCAATTAGATGAGCGGGACTAGTAGCTTTTTGCTTCTGAACAGTTTTGGCATCTCACTTTATCCTCTGAAGTTTAGAATGATTGGCATCTATAGGAACTCAGAACTCAGATAGTGTTATTGATTCTCCTAGTTAAGTATGATGATTCTTGAACATAGCTACTTTATGAGTCTTGGCTGTGGCCCAAAGCACTTTGTCTTCCAATATTACCACTGGTTACATTAATGCCACAGACACATACTTGGGTAAACCTTTTCAGATTGTGACTTAGCTTTGCTAAAATCCCCAATTAGAGGTGTCCAGGGTTCTTAAGCACACTCTTTTTGCCTTGGATCACAACTTTATTTCTTTCTTTTTCTTTTTTTTCTTTTTTTTCGCTTCTTTTCTCTTTTTTTTTGTATTTACTGCTTTTTCTTGCTTCAAGATTCATTTTTATGATTTTTCAGATCCTCAGTAACATGTCTCCTTTTTCATCATTCTTTCAAGAGCCAATAATTTTAACATTTTTAAAACAACAAATTCAAAAGACATATGCATTGTTCAAGCATTCATTCAGAAAACAAAAAGTATTGTCACCACATCACACTAATTTAACTAGTTTCAAAAATGAATTCGAAATCCTGTACTTCTTGTTCTTTTGTGATTAAAGCATTTTTCATTTAAGAGAGGTGATGGACTAATAGGACATTCATAGCTTTAAGACATGAACCTTAAATTTTATTAATCATGAATTAAGAACAAGACTCAAAAATAGATATAAGATAAGACTAATAGTAATAGAAAAGAAAAATTTAAATGGACTCCTAATGATAGAGGTTATCACAGAGTTAGGACTCAACAACCTTGATTTTGAGAAGTGGATGCTCCGTCAACTTGTGGGGTATCTGACCCTTCAAGGGAGAGCTTTTGGCGCTTCAACTCCTGTAGCTCACGCCCCTGCTTCTCTTGTTCCTTCAGCAATTTGCAGAGCATGCAGTTTTAATTCTGCTGTTCTTCCTTAATTTGTTCCATAGCTTCTTGCAGCTTGGCAACAGATGCTTCTAGGCAAGTCCAGTAGTCAATTTCAGGGAGTTCAGGGAGGAACTCCTGCGCCCTCCTTTTGATAGAGTTATCTTGCATTTGTCCTTCCATTGACCTCTTGGTGATTGGGTGCTCAATTGGGATGAATTCATCTACTCCCATCCTCACCCCAGCATCTTTACATAGCAAAGAGATTAAGCTTGGGTAAGCCAGTTTTGCTTCAGTGGAATTCTTGTTTGTAATTGTGTAGATCTCACAAGCAATCAGATGATGAACCTCCACTTCTCTTCCCAGCATAATACAATGAATCATCACTGCTCTCTTGATAGTAACCTCAGAACGGTTGCTAGTGGGCAATATGGAATGCCCAATAAAGTCTAGCCAGCCTCTCGCAATTGGTTTGAGGTCTCCCCTCTTGAGTTGGTTTGGGACACCTTTTTGAATTGGTTGTCCACTTAGTTCCAGGGAGGCATATGTACTCTAGATCTTGATCCAACCCCTTATCTGCTCTCACCATTCTCCTATTAAAGGATTCAGGATCATCTTGCAGTTGAGGCAATTTGAAAATCTCTCTTATTTTGTCCAGATGGAAGTAGATAACTTTCCCTCTGACCATGGTTTTGTAAGTATGGAAACCGGTTCCAGTCATTCTCTGCTTATCTGTCAGCCACAGATTTGAGTAGAATTCCTGAACCATATTTCTTCCAACCTTTATCTCAGGATTGGTTAGAACTTCCCATCCTCTATTTCAAATTTACTCTTGGATCCCCGGATATTCATCTTCTTTTAGATCAAATTTGACTTCCGGAATCACTGACCTCAGACCCATTATTTTGTGATAATGGTCTTCATGTTCTTTGGTTAAGAACTTCTCTTGATTCCAAAGACTCTGCGGATTATTCTCTTTCTTGCCTCTTGAATTGGTTTGTTTTCCCTTAGGAGCCATGATCTTGATGATTCTTAGCTTAGTGATCACGAAAAAGCACACCAAACTTAGAGGTTTGCTTGCCCTCAAGCAAAAGAAAGGAAAGAGGGGAGAGAGGAGGAAAGCAAATTCAAATGGTGGGGAGAAAAGGATGGCCGAACGTGTATTTATAAGGGAGGGGGAGAGATTTCGAACATTTTGAAGGATATTTGAGAAGATATGGAAAGAATTTGAGAAATATTTGAGTTTTTGAAGAAGATTTGGGAAGGATTTGAGAGAGATTTGAAGAATGATTTTAATTTTTGAAAATTTGAAGGTGAATGATGAAAGTTTGAAATGTGTTTATGTAGAAAATTATGGATCAAAACAGGAAAGTTTGAAAAAATTTTAATTAGAAAGAAAAATCTCTGTCCCCACCTTTCTGGCGTTAAACGCCCAGAATGGTATCCATTCTGGCGTTTAACGCCCAAATGTTGGCCATTGTGGGCGTTTAACGCCCAGCCAGGTACCCTGGCTGGCGTTAAACGCCAGCAAGCTCTTTTTCTCTGCTTTTTGCACTGAATCCTTCTGTAACTCTGTGAATTCCTTCAATTTTGATAATTGCCCTTTGAGAATATGTATCAAACCTTGATTAAACAAAACAGATAACCTGCTAATGATTGGGTTGCCTCCCAGAAAGCGCTTCTTTATTGTCTTTAGCTGGACCTTCACTGAGAATCACTCAAGCCTTAGTTTTGAGCATTCTTGCTCAAAATTGCTTTCAAGATAATGCTTGATCCTCTGTCCATTAACAATGAACTTTTTGTCCGAATCAGTATCCTGAAGCTCAACATATCCATATGGTGATACTCCTGTAATCACATACGGACCCCTCCAGTGGGATTTAAGTTTTCCTGGGAACAGTCTGAGCCTAGAGTTGAAGAGCAGAACTTTTTGTCCTGGCTCAAAGACTCTGGATGACAACTTCTTGTCATGCCACTTCTTTGCCTTTTCCTTATAAATTTTTGCATTTTCAAAGGCACTGAGTCTAAATTCATCTAGCTCATTTAGCTGGAGCAATCTTTTTTCACCAGCTAACTTAGCATCCAGGTTTAGGAATCTGGTTGCCCAGTAGGCTTTATGTTCCAGTTCCACGGGCAGATGACAGGCCTTACCATACACAAGTTGGTATGGAGAGGTTCCTATTGGAGTCTTGAATGCTGTTCTGTATGCCCACAGAGCATCATCCAAGCTCTTTGCCCAATCCTTTCTACGGGCAATTACAGTCCGTTCTAGGATTCTTTTTAGCTCTCTGTTAGAGACTTCAGCTTGCCCATTTGTCTGTGGATGATACGGGGTTGCCACTTTGTGGCTAATTCCATATCGGACCATAGCAGAGTACAGCTGTTTATTGCAGAAATGAGTTCCCCATCGCTGATTAGTACTCTGGGAACACCAAACCTGCTGAAGATGTATTTATGGAGGAATTTCAGCACGGTCTTAGTATCGTTAGTAGGTGTAGCAATTGCTTCTACCCATTTAGATACATAGTCCACGGCCACCAGAATGTAAGTGTTTGAGTATGATGGTGGGAATGGACCCATAAAGTCAATGCCCCATACATCAAACAATTCAATCTCTAGGATCCCTTGTTGAGGCATGGCGTATCCATGAGGCAAGTTACCAGCTCTTTGGCAACTGTCACAGTTACGCACAAACTCCCGGGCATCTCTATAGAAAGTAGGCCAGTAGAAGCCACATTGGAGGACCTTAGTGGCTGTTCGCTCACTTCCGAAATGTCCCCCATACTGTGATCCATTGCAATGCCACAGGATCCTTTGTGCTTCCTTTCTGGGTACACATCTGCGGATCATTCCGTCTACACATCTCTTAAAGAGATATGGCTCATCCTATAGGTAGTACTTGGCATCTGAAATTAATTTCTTTCTTTGCACCCTGATGTACTCCTTTGGTATGAACCTCACAGCTTTATAATTTGCAATATCTGCAAACCATGGAGCTTCCTGGATGGCAAAGAGTTGCTCATCTGGGAAAGTCTCAGAGATCTCAGTAGAAGGGAGGGACACCCCAGCAACTGGTTCTATTCGGGACAGATGATTAGCTACTTGGTTCTCTGTCCCTTTTCTGTCTCTTATTTCTATATCAAACTCTTGCAGAAGCAACACCCATCTTATGAGCCTTGGTTTTGAATCCTGCTTTGTGAGTAAGTACTTAAGAGCAGCATGGTCAGTGTACACAATCACCTTTGATCCCACTAGATAGGATCTAAACTTGTCAATGGCATAGACCACTGCAAGTAACTCTTTTTCTATGGTTGTGTAATTCTTCTGTGCATCATTTAGAACATGGCTGGCATAATAAATGACGTGCAGAAGCTTGTTATGCCTCTGTCCCAACACTGCACCAATGGCATGGTCACTGGCATCACACATAAGTTCGAATGGCAATGTCCAGTTTAGTGCAAAGATGACTGGTGCTGTGACCAGCTTGGCTTTTAGGGTCTCAAATGCATGCAGACACTGTGTGTCAAACACAAATGGTGTGTCAGCAGCTAGCAGGTTGCTCAGAGGTTTTGCAATTTTTGAAAAATCCTTTATAAACATTCTGTAGAATCATGCATGCCCCAGAAAGCTTCTGATTGCCCCAACATTGGCAGGTGGTGATAATTTTTCAATTACCTCTACCTTTGCCTTATCCACCTCTATTCCCTTGCTTGAAATTTTGTGCCCAAGGACAATTCCTTCAGTCACCATAAAGTGACATTTCTCCTAGTTTAAAACCAGGTTAGTCTCTTGGCACCTTTTCAAGACAAGTGCTAGGTGGTTAAGACAGGAGCTGAATGAGTCTCCACATACTGAGAAGTCATCCATGAAGACTTCCAGGAATTTCTCCATCATATCAGAGAAGATGGATAGCATGCATCTCTGAAAGGTTACAGGAGCATTACACAGACCAAAAGGCATCCTCCTGTAGGCAAACACGCCAGAAGGGCAAGTAAATGCTGTTTTCTCTTGGTCTTGAGGATCTACTACAATTTGGTTGTAACCTGAATAGCCATCCAAAAAGCAGTAATAATCATGACCAGCTAGTCTTTCTAGCATTTGGTCTATGAATGGTAAAGGAAAATGATCCTTTCTGGTGGCTGTATTGAGCCTTCTGTAGTCAATACACATACGCCACCCTGTGACTGTTCTTGTAGGAACCAGTTCATTTTTTTCATTATGAACTACTGTCATGCCTCCCTTCTTGGGGATAACTTGGACAGGGCTCACCCAGGGGCTATCAGAAATAGGATAAATAATCCCAGCCTCTAGTAATTTAGTGACCTCTTTCTGCACTACCTCCTTCATGGCTGGATTTAGCCGCCTTTGTGGTTGGACCACTGGTTTGGCATTATCCTCCAATAGGATCTTGTGCATGCATCTTGCTGGGCTAATACCCTTAAGATCACTTATGGACCACCCAAGAGTTGTCTTGTGTGTCCTTAGCACTTGAATCAGTGCTTCCTCTTCCTGTGGATTTAAAGCAGAGCTTATGATCACTGGAAAAGTGTCACCCTCTCCCAGAAATGCATACTTCAGGGATGGTGGTAGTGGTTTGAGCTCAGGTTTGGGAGGCTTATCCTCCTCCTGAGGAATTTTCAAAAATTCTTTTGTTTTCTCTGGTTCTTCCTTATCAGGCTGAACATCCTTGAAGATGTCCTCTAGCTCTAATTCTAGACTTTCAGTCATATTGATCTCTTCCACCAAAGAGTCAATAATGTCAGCGCCCATGCAGTCATTTGGTGTGTCTGGATGCTGCATAGCTTTTACAGCATTCAACTTGAACTCATCCTCATTGACTCTCAGGGTTACTTCCCCTTTTTGTACATCAATGAGAGTTCGTCCAATTGCTAGGAAAGGTCTTCCTAGAATGAGAGTTGCACTCTTGTGCTCCTCCATTTCCAGCACTACAAAGTCAGTTGGAAAGGCGAATGGCCCAACCTTGACAATCATGTCCTCAATTATGCCTGATGGATATTTAATGGAGCCATCAGCAAGTTGGAGGCATATCCGGGTTGGTTTGACTTCTTCAGTCAACCCAAGCTTTCTGATAGTGGATGCTCCAAGGTCACACAGGGCTGTCTTGGTGCAAGCACCTTCTAATGTGCATGGTATCATAAAGCTTCCTGGATCTTGAAGCTTTTCTGGTAAGCTTTTCAGAATGACTGCACTGCATTCTTCAATGAGAAATACTTTTTCAGTTTCTCTCCAATCCTTCTTATGACTTAAGATCTCTTTCATGAACTTAGCATAAGAAGGTATTTGCTCAAGTGCCTCTGTAAACGGAATCTTTATTTCAAGAGTCCTTAGATAGTCTACAAAGCGGGCAAATTGCTTATCCTGTTTCGCTTGGCGGAGTTTCTGAGGATAAGGCATCTTGGCTTTATATTCTTCAACCTTAGTTGCTGCAGGTTTATTCCTTACAGAGGTGGTTGGAGAAGCCTTTTTAGAGGGGTTACTACCAGCACTCTCAGGTGTCTGATTCCCCATTGGCGTTTGAACGCTAGGATTGGGTGAAGAATGGGCGTTTAACGCCAACTTTTCCCCCTTTTCTGGCGTTTGAATGCCAGAACTGGGCAGGGAATGGGCGTTTAACGCCAGCTTTTCCCCCTTTTCTGGCATTTGGACGCCAAGAGCATTCCTCTCTGGGCTCTTACTGTCCTCAGAGGGATTTTGGACAGTGGTTTGGTTATCCTCTGTCAATTGTTCCTTTATTGGCTTTTTGCTACTTTGAGCAGTGTTATTCAATGTCTTCCCACTCCTCAGTTGAACTGCTTGGCATTCTTCTGTTATCTGTTTAGATAACTGCTGTTTTTCCTGATTCAACTGTGATTCTATGTTCTTGTTAGTAATTTTAGTTTCTTGGAGCATCTCGTTAAATTCTGCTAACTGTTTTGTCATCAGGTGTAATTGCTGATTAAGCTCAACCATCTGTTCTTGAGGATTAAGATCAGTGGCTACTGCCATAACTTCTTCTTTTGTAGAGAACTCATTGCTAGAGTACAAATGTTGATTTTTAGCAACAGTATCTATAAGCTCTTGAGCCTCTTCAATCGTCTTCGTCATATGTATAGATCCACCAGTTGAGTGGTCTAGAGACATCTGAGCTTTTTCTGTAAGCCCATAGTAGAAGATGTCTAACTGTACCCACTCTGAAAACATTTCAGAGGGGCATTTTCTTAGCATACCTCTATACCTCTCCCAGGCATTATAAAGGGATTCATTATCCTCTTGTTTAAAGCCTTGGATGTCCAGCCTTAGCTGTGTCATCCTTTTTAGAGGGTAAAATTGATTCAGGAATTTGTCTGATAACTGTTTCCATGTCTTTATGCTTGCTGTAGGTTGGTTATTCAACCACCTCTTAGCTTGATCTTCTACAGCAAATGAAATAGTAATAGTCTGTAGACATCCTGATCCACCTCTTTATCACGTACTGTGTCAGCAATTTGTAAGAATTATGCCAGAAACTCAGTAGGTTCTTCCTGTGGAAGACCAGAATACTGGCAATTTTGCTGCACCATGATAATGAGTTGAGGATTTAGCTCAAAGCTGCTTGCTTTAATGGGAGGTATACAGATGCTACTCCCATATGCAGCTGTAATGGGGTTAGCATATGACCCCAGAGTCCTTCTGGACTGCTCAATTCCACTTAGGTCCATGATGGAGAAAGGGAATATAATATGGATTCACAAGTAAAGTAGAAATTTTTTTTTAAATTGACCAAAAAAAAATAAAATAAAACAAATGGAAAATAAAATAAATTTTCAAAAACTAAAAGAAAATAATATCAGAGAAAATTGAAAACTAAATCAATTAGTTAATTAAAAAGATTTTGGAATTAGCAATTGAAAATATATGATTGAAAATTATTTTGAAAAAGATTTGATTTTTGAAATGAGGAAAGAGAAAAACAACAAAATGACACCAAACTTAAAATTTTTAGAAAATCAAACACAAAATTTCAAAAATTTTAAAGGAAAAACACAAAGAAGACACCAAACTTATAATTTTTAAAGAACAAGAAAGGACTAAGAACATGCAAATTCAAAAAATTAAAAGAAAACAAAAGCATGCAATTGACACCAAACTTAAAATATGAAACTAAACTCAAATAAAAGACTCTAAATCAACAAAAATAAAACAGTCCTAATCTAAGCAACAAGATAGACCGTCAGTTGTCCAAACTCGAACAATCCCCGGCAACGGCGCCAAAAACTTGGTGCACGAAATTGCAATCACACTTTTGCAATTCCGCACAACTAACCAGCAAGTGCACTGGGTCGTCCAAGTAATACCTTACGTGAGTAAGGGTCGATCCCACGGAGATTGTCGGCTTGAAGCAAGCTATGGTTATCTTGTAAGTCTTAGTCAGGATATCAATAATTATCAGGTTTAATTGTGAAAAGTAAAAGAACATGAAATAAGTACTTGTTTTGCAGTAATGGAGAACAGGTTGAGGTTTTGGAGATGCTCTATCTTCTGAATCTATGCTTTCCTACTGTCTTCTTCTTCATGCACGCAAGACTCCTTCCATGGCAAGTTGTACGTTGGGTTTCACCGTTGTCAACGGCTACCTCCCATCCTCTCAGTGAAAATGTTCAACGCGCTCTATCACAGCACGGCTAATCATCTGTCGGTTCTCAATCAGGTTGGAATAGAATCCAGTGATTCTTTTGCGCCTGTCACTAACGCCCACCCTTCAGGAGTTTGAAGTTCATCACAGTCATTCAATCCTTGAATCCTACTCAGAATACCACAGACAAGGTTTAGACCTTCCGGATTCTCTTGAATGCCGCCATCAATTCTAGCTTATACCACGAAGATTCTGATTAAGGAATCCAACAGATATCTACTCAATCTAAGGTAGAATGGAGGTGGTTGTCAGGCACACGTTCATAGGTGAGAATGATGATGAGTGTCACGGATCATCACATTCATCAGGTTTAGGAACAAGTGATATCTTAGAATAGAAGCAAGCGTGATTGAATGAAAAACAGTAGTAATTGCATTAATCCATCAAGACACAGCAGAGCTCCTCACCCCCAACCATGGGGTTTAGAGACTCATGCTGTAGAAGATACAATGAGAAACGTGTAAAGTGTCATGAGGACCAGATACAATATCAAAAGGTCCTATTAATAGTGAACTAGTAACCTAGGGTATACAGAAATGAGTAAATGACGTAAAAATCCACTTCCGGGGTCCACTTGGTGTGTGCTTGGGCTGAGCATTGAAGCTTTCATGTGTAGAGACTTTTTCTGGAGTCAAACGCCAGCTTTTATGCCAGTTTGGGCGTTTAACTCGAATTTTTGTGCCAGTTCCGGTGTTAAACGCCGGGAATTCTGAAGCTGATTTGCAACGCCGATTTGGGCCATCAAATATCGGGCAAAGTATGAACTATTATACATTGCTGGAAAGCCCAGGATGTCTACTTTTCAACGCCGTTGAGAGCGCGCCAATTGGGCTTCTGTAGCTCCAGAAAATTCATTTCGAGTGCAGGGAGGTCAGAATCCAACTGCATCTACAGTCCTTTTAAGTCTCTGAATCAGATTTTTGCTCAGGACCCTCAATTTCAGCCAGAAAATACCTGAAATCACAGAAAAACACACAAACTCATAGTGAAGTCCAGAAAAGTGAATTTTAACTAAAAACTAATAAAAATATAAAAAGGGTTTTTGTGAAAAGCAAGCATTTAGAGTAGTAGATTAAAAGAAATCTAAAAATAGTGCACAATGTCATATGTGCATTTTCACAAAGACTTAGCATGCATGGTAAATAAGGTATAGAAAGTATTAAATTGAACATGCAAGCAACCCTCATAAAAAAATAATATATAATTGTTAAACAATTCCTTAATAATCCACAAGCAAAATGATGACCCAAATAAATTTCTAACACCAATAAAAAGAAAAAGAAAGAAAAAAAGAAAAGAAGGAAGAAAGAAATAAGAAGGGAAAAGAAAAGATTTAGATTTGGGGAAAAATAGATAAGATATTTGGCTGATTTCGATAAGCTATGCGGCGCAGGCAACGCGAGCGCGTGGGGCACGCAGTCGCGTGGATAGCGCTTCGATGAAGTGACGCAAACGCGTGGGTCATGCGTTCGCGTGAAGTGATTCGTGCCTTCAGCACGAGTGTAGCCTCGCGGCCGCGCAACTCTTTGGTGAAAAACTTATTTTGCCAAAACTTTGGGTGACGCGATCGCATGGTGGATGTGATCGCGTGGTTGGCCTTGTTTTAAAGAACGGCGCGGACGCGTGGGGCATGAGTCCAGCCCAATTCCAATTCAACTTTCGACTATACACCCTTTTTACGTCGATTTTGAGGCACGCGTTCGCGTGGCTGATGCGGACGCGTGGGAGGCGTTTTGCGCCACATGACGCGGACGCATCAGCGACGCGGTCACATGGACCAATTTGTGCCAAAGGCACACCTCCAGTCGCGCTTTCGCGTGACTCTCTGTTCAATTTTGTTTTCTTCCCAACGCACCTATGATGCGGACGCGTCGGCGACGCTGTTGCGTGGCGTGCGATTTTTTTTTTTGATGCAGTATGCAGAATGCAATGAATGTTATGCAAAATTCCAAGTTCAATCAAAACTCAAAAACAGACTAAAATTTAAACTGAAAAAGGAACGATCATACCATGGTGGGTTGTCTCCCACCTAGCACTTTTAGTTAAAGTCCTTAAGTTGGACATTCTTGTGAGCTCCTTGTTATGGTGGCTTGTGCTTGTGTTCATCCAAAAATCTCCACCAATGTTTGGAATTCCCACAGCCTCCGGGATCCCAATCTAGGCGCAGAAAGCCTTCAACCAAGTTAAAGCAAGTGACAAGGCTCCAAGAGTGTTGATTGCCAAAATGAATTCCGGGGTCCCAAACCTTGCTTTTGCACCCGTCTTCTTGTTGATCATCATGATTCCATCCAGGTAGAAGCAATCTGAATTCTCACCCAAGCGACCAAACAGCTTCCTAGACCCATGCAATTGAGCTCTACACTAAACTTTGCGTTTCAACTTGGAGTATACAACCATGTTGAACCTTGCTTGACAACTCCAACCACTAACCATCTTCCTCTTACTTTTAATGCCACAAAGAGCTCTAAGTTGACCATCCGTCTCTAGAAGCCCATATTCAAGTGGGAAAGTAAAGGTCAAGGATAAGAATTTTACCCACTTGAATGTTGTGTTGGATGGTAATGGCCTTGGGAGAGGGGTTTCAAATGAACTTGCAAGCTCCACTCCCTTGTGCTTTTCTTTGACAACTTCCACCTCCTTATAAGCTTCTTCAATTTCAACCTCCTCCTCTTGGTAGCTTTCTTCCGATTCAATTTTTTCTTCATTGTTCGCCAAGGGCATGGGAGGTTGTGCTTCTTCTTCTTTAATCTCTATGTCAAGTCCAATGGGAGAGGATACAAATGTAGATAAGAATTCATCAATGATCGAATCTATCTCTTGACCATTCCTTTCAAAGTTTTTAATCATGAGATGCCTTGGAGGTTGTACACCCTCCTCAACATCAATTTCAAATGTCTTTGAAGGAGGCTCTATAACTTGACTTTCCCATGGAGGTTCAGCATCCCCTAAGTCTTGAACCACTCCTTCTTCTTCAATAATTCCGGCTTCCTCCACCTGTTCCAGTACAAAATCACGCTCCTTATTGTCCACTGGAGTTTCTAGCGTCTCCTTCATGCTACGTTCTTCATTAGATTCTGCATATGAAGCCATGGGGGTTTCTTGAATGTCCGAATGTCGGAAAGGTAATCGATTTATCGCTTGATCCATGTGTTTAAGTATGAAATCGTATTCCTTCTTGATGGCTTCTTTTCTATAATAACTCCCTTCAACTACTCTGTCATCAGCAAAGGTCTCTTCTACCTTCACCTTCAGTGCCTCCTCTAGCTCCTTATGAAGTATAGATTCGCGAAGATGATCCCTTATCTCTTGTTCCATGTCAATAGCATCAATGGGATCATGTTGCTCTTGGATTGATGGATGTTGGTGCTCTTCCATGGATGTGGTGATGGCATGGGGTGATCATTCTGTGGTTGAGATGGAAGTGCATTGGAGCTTGAGGGTTGAACATTAGAGTTGGAGGGTTGGTCCATGCGGGATATAAGATTTTGGAGTGTAGAGGTGAGACTAATGAGAGAAGTAAGTGTGTTCTCCATGGAGGTTTGGGGTGGATAAGAGGGTTCATTATTTTGGGAAACAGATTCATAATACGGAGGTGGTTCTTTTTGATAAGGATATGGAGATGGTGAATATTGAGGTGGTGGTTCTGGGTATGGTTCATATGGTGGTTGGTGTGGTGGATACAGATTAGGGTCATATGGAGGTGAATGGTTGTAGAGGGCTTGTGAGTATGATGGTCCAAGGCTATGTTGATGAGGGGGTTCATAGGCATATGGTGGTGGTTGTTGATTATCAAAAGAGTGCTCACCATAGCCGTTATCTTGGTATGCATCACAGAATGGTTGTTGATAGTCCATTGGAGGTGGTTGTTGCCATGAGGGTAGATCAAATCCTTGTGGCTCCTCCCATCTTTGATTGTTCTAACCTTGACGCATGTTCTCATTGTAATCTCCTCTTCCTGCAACATAGTTGTAACCAGACTCAAAGCCAAAGGGGTGAGAGTTCATAGTAGTAGGAGAAAATAAAAATAAAAACTAACAAAAAGAAAATGTTTTGAAAAAAATATGATTTTTGGAAAATGATAAGATAAGATTTTGAAAAAGATATGATTTTTGAAAAAGGATAAGATAAGATTTTGAAAAAAATATGATTTTTGAAAAAAAAAAGGTAAGATAAGATTTTGAAGAAAAAGATATGATTTTTGAAAAAGATTTGAATTTTAAAATTTAAAACTAAGATAAGATAAAAATTTTAAAATAAAATCTGAAAAAATATATATATTTTTTTGTAATTTTTGAAAAAAATATTTACAATAACCAATAATAAGGCACACGTTTGCAATTCCTCGGAAACGGTGCCATTTTGACGTTAGGATTTTTTGCTAGTAAAGAATTTTATAAAAATATAATCGCGTTGGTAAGTATAGCTTCTAAACCAACAGAAAATCCTTTCGTACAAACGTTCGGTTGTCACAAGTAACAAACCCAATAAAATTTATAAACCGAAGTATTCAAACCTCGGGTCGTCTTCTCAAGGAATTACAGGGAAGTGTATTTTATTATTGGTTATGGAAAACAGTGATTGGGTTTGAAAAGGTTTTGAATAGGAGAAATGACTTGCAGGAATTAATAAATCAATAGCAGAGAAAAACTCTTGGTAAGGTATGAAAACTGGAAGTTCTATCCTAGTTATCCTTATCAATAGTGATGAGAATTATACTTTAGCTCCCACTAAGTTAACCTCTAACTATGAAGGTCAGTCAAGTGGATAAATTAATTTAACACCTAAAGTCCTAGTCAACTCCTTAAGGAAAGACTAGAGTTATAGGAATCTAATTTAATCAGCAGGAAGAATAATTATCAATCACGATGAGTTTGACAACTCAAGAGTCACCAATTAATCAACCAAAACCAATAGTAAGAAAAATCTGAATTATTTATATAAAGAAAGGGAAGCAATCATAAGTCTGAAATACCTCAATTTATATTAATTAAAAAAATCATAACATGAATGGTCCATAAATAAATAAAAGAGAAGATAAATAAAAAGAACATTGATCCTGTGATTGAAGAAGCTAAAAATATTCCTAAGTCCTTTAAGAGGAGTCCTAATCCTAAATCCTAAGAGAGAGGAGAGAGCCTCTCTCTCTAAAAACTACATCTAAATTATAAAAATTGTATTATGAGTACTGAGATCTGATAATGAATGAATGGATGACTCCCCCACTTTATAGCCTCTAATCTGTGTTTTCTAGGTCGAAAACTGGGTCAAAAACAGCCCAGAATTCGCTAGTTATGAAATCTGCCACGCTGATTTTTGCAGATGCGACGCGTCTGCGTGGAGCGCGCGTTCGCATCACCTATCTGTACGATCACTATGATAAATTATATATCAAATCGAAGCCCCGGACGTTAGCTTTCCAACGCAACTAGAACCGCATCATTTGGACTTTTGTAGCTCAACTTATGGTTATTTTAGTGCGTGAGGGTCAGTCTGACAGCTTTGCAGTTCCTTCAACTTCTTGTATTTCTTCCACTTTTGCATGCTTCCTTTCCATCCTCTAAGCCAATCCTGCCCTGTAATCTCTGAAAATACTTAACACACATATCAAGGCATCGAATGGTAATAAGAAAAGATTAAATATATCAAAATTAAGACCAAAGAAGCATGTTTTCAATCATAGCACAAAATCAGGAAGGAAAACGTAAACTCGTGCAAATCATATGAATAAGTCTATGAAAGATTGATAAAATCCACTCAATTGAGTACAAGATAAACCATAAAATAGTGGTTTATCAAAGATCAAACAAGGAAACTCATTAATAACAACTTGAAGATCATGAAGAATGCGATGCATGAATTTTCGAAAATTTTTTTTAGAAAAATTAAAACATGTAATGAACACCAAGCTTAAAAATTGACACTAGACTCAAACAAGAAACACAAAATATTTTTTTTGTTTTTATGATTTTATTAAAATTTTTTGTACTTTTTTCGAGAATTATTTAGGAGAAAGAAAATAAGAAATTCTAAATATTTTTTTTAATATGAATTCCAGGAATCATGCAATGTTAGTCTAAAGCTTCAGTCTAAAAGGATTAGACATGGCTAGCCAAACTTCAGCAGACATTACATACAACAGTCAAATTGATGAAAATAAAAAAGGCTCTTGTGATGATGAAAGTATCATCTGAAACTCTAGAATTCATTCTTAAAAATTTTGAAGAAGAAAAATAAAAAGAAAAATACCTAATCTAAGCAACAAGATGAACCGTCAGTTGTCCAAACTCGAACAATCCCTAGCAACAGCGCCAAACACTTGGTACACGAAATCGTGATACACAACTTCGTGCAGCTGACCAGCAAGTGCACTGGGTCGTCCAAGTAATACCTTACGTGAGTAAGGGTCGATCCCACGGAGATTGTCGGCTTGAAGCAAGCTATGGTCATCTTGTAAATCTCAGTCAGGCGGATTCAAATGGTTATGGAGTTTTGATAATTAAAAGATAAATAAACATAAAATAAAGATAGAGATACTTATGTAATTCATTGTTGGGAATTTCAGATAAGCGTTTGGAGATGCGTTATTCCTTCTGAATCTCTGATTTCCTACTGTCTTCATTCAATCATTCATACTCCTTTCCATGGCAAGCTGTATGTTGGGGATCACCGTTGTCAATGGCTACCTCCCGTCCTCTCAGTGAAAATGGTCCTCTACAGTTTTTGTACGGCTAATCAACTGTCGGATTTCTCGTCTCGGATGAAAAATACCAGGCACAGCTACCGCATGGCTAATCAACTGTCGGTTCTCGATCGTGTCGGAATAAGATCCAATGATCCTTTTTCACACTGTCACTGCACCCCACAGTCGCGAGTTTGAAGCTCATCACAGTCATCCCTTCCCAGATCCTACTCGGAATACCACAGACAAGGTTTAGACTTTCCAGATCTCAGGAATGCTGCCAATTGTTTCTAGCCTATACCACGAAGGTTCTAATCTCAGATTCAGATGCCCCATTGTCAAAGGGGAAACAATGTGAATCGTTGATTAGAGTCCCAAGAGATATGCATTCAAGCTTGTTTTCATGTAGAACGGAAGTGTTTGTTAGGCACGCGTTCATAAGTGAGAATGGTGATGAGTGTCACTTGATCATCACATTCATCATGTTCTTGTGTGCGAATGAATATCTTAGAATAAGGATAAGCTTGTATTGAATGGAAGAACAATAGTACTTTGCTTTAATACTCGAGGAACAGCAGAACTCCTCAACTTAATCTATGAGGTGTAGAAACTCCACCGTTGAAAATACAGAAGTGATGAAGGTCCAAGCATGGTCGAATGGCCAGCCCCCTAAACGTGATCAAGAGATCAAAAGATGATCAAAAGATAGTCTCAAAAATGATCTAAAGATGCAAATACAATATTAAAAAGTCCTATTTATAATGAACTAGTAACCTAGGGTTTACAAAAATAAGTAAATGATGCAGAAATCTACTTTCGGACCCACTTGGTGTGTGCTTGGGCTGAGCATTGAAGCTTTCATGTGTAGAGACTTTTCTTTGAGTTAAACGCCAGCTTTTACGCCAGTTTGGGTGTTTCACTCCAGCTTTTATCCTATTTCTGGCGTTTAATGCCAGAATAGGATAGGAAGTTAGCGTTTGAACGCCAGTTTGCATCATCAAAACTCGAGCAAAGTATAAACTATTATATATTTATGGAAAGCTCAGGATGTCTACTTTCCAACGCAATTAAGAGCACGTCAATTGGGCTTCTGTAGCTCCAAAAAATCTATTTCGAGTGCAGGGAGGTCAAAATCCAACAGCATCTACAGTCCTTTTTAAGCCTCTGAATCAGATCTTTGCTCAGGTCCCTCAATTTTAGCCAGAAAATACCTAAAATCACAGAAAAATACACAAACTCATAGTAAAGTCTAGAAATGTGACTTTTTTTTAAAAACTAATAAAAATATACTAAAAAGTAGCTAGATCCTACTAAAAACTACCTAAAAACAATGCCAAAAAGTGTATAAATTATCCGCTCATCAGGAACCAACTTTGGCACCAAAATGCTTAAAAGATCAAGGATTGAAGGGGAAGGCATGAATCAATCAATCATTCACACAATTCCATTCATTACACACACTGAGGAATTTAGAGTAGTTTCTAGCGAGAGAAGCTCTCTCTTCTCTTTAGAATTAGGATTAGGTTTAGTTTAATTTCTTAGATCTAGATCTACTTCTTCTCCTTCTTCAATTTTCCTTTTTGCTTTGTGAATTCATATGTAGATTTCTATTTCTCTTTAATTACAATTTATGATTTCCATGTCTTTTCATGTTTGATTTGGTTTTCTAGTGTTGATTTCTTGCTTTGTAGTTAGATCTCTCCTTAATTCTTGCAATTCATGTTGTTTGCCTTTATTGCCTTCTATATGTTTGTTGAAATGCCTCTTTTAGTTGTGAGTTACATTTGGTTCCTCTTGGCTTGGGTTGAGTAATTGGCGATTCTTGAGTTATCTAATTCCTTTCTTGATTGATAATTAGAGGTTGCTAATTGACTTGAATGCCACTAAACTAGTCTTTCCTTAGGATAGGACTTCTACTTCTCATACCTTGCAAAGAGCTTTATTAGGTGCTAGTTTAATTCCTTTGCCATTTATATTTCTTATTCATTATCTCAAAACCAAGCATACTTCGTAACCAATAACAAGAACAACTTATTGTAATTCCTAGGGAGAACGACCCGAGTTTTGAATACTTCGGTTTATATTTTTTGGGGTTTGTTACTTGTGACAACCAAATTTTTGTATGGAAAGATTATTGTTGGTTTAGAAACTATACTTACAACGAGAATTTATTGTGAAATTCTAGACCACACAAAAATTCGATCATCCTCCGCGCCATTGCGAGCCCGTCACTGCCACCACTACTGGGCAGCACCACGCCACTGCTATTCTTCCCATTTCCCAGTTCCCCGTTCCAATTCTGCTTCTGCATTCCAGGTTCACCATTTTCCTGCCTCCATTGCTCTGTTTCTTTACTTTTTCAATTAATTTTTCTTGTTAATCTTAGTTAGTTAGTTGATTAATTTTGCATGTTAGGTTAGATATAAATATATGCGGTTAGGTAGTTAAGATGTGGTTGGAAGATTCTTGGCCTGATAATTGCTCCGTTCCTGTTTACCTTCTTAATGTAAATTGCGTGGTTGTTCATGGGTGATGTCCATTGTGTTTATCTTACTGCTGTGTTGTTCTTTTCATTGCTGTCTTGCTGTACTTTCTTTGTTTGATTGTATTTAATGCTGTATGTGCATATGACACCCATATTTGTATCATGATCAATTTATTCTTGGATTCATATTTAACTTTTGCTGCTTCTTGCTTCCTAGGAACGTCCAATTTACTGCCGGAATGCTGCCCAGATTTTTAGGAATTGTTTTGTTTTTCAACTTGCATCCTAGGTATTGAACTTGGGACTTTTGATTTGAGACTTGCTTGACTTACAGCAGGTTCACTTCTTAGGTTGCTTTGGTTGGAATTTCCGTTTTCTTTTGTTTCCCATGATATGCATTGAACCTTCATATGCTTTCACTTTTCAAGTTAAATCAAATGCTTTTTTGACTCATACTAAACCTACATTTGACTTTAACTTGTGATTTTCTTCAACATGGTTCATTTAGTGGCAATAATTGGTAGATTTCATTAGTGTAACCCTTCTTAGCTCAAATGGTTTTCAACTTGCTTTTGGTTACACTAGTACATGTTTCAACTTTTCATCACCAATTATTGCAACTTTAGTGACCTTGACATTGATTGATGACTCGCTTTCAAGTAATTGCTTTTTTGTAAATTTCGTATTTCATCGTCAATGACTACATCTTTCCCATAATTGTGACTTTGTGAGTGTGCTTATTATCCTTATTTTCTGCATTTATCTTGATTAAGCCAATAACCGTCATACCACTAACTTTTAAACTAGTCCTCTAACTTCTAACTTGAATAACCAACTACTTTCTCTTTTAGTTTTCAACTAACACTTTAACCATTCTTTTTGTATATGACGCTTATTGAGCTTAATAGACAAGCACTATACATCTATTGCTTGAATTCCTGGTTTATGCCTTTAATTGTTTTCTGATTCTTTATTCGTGCATGCCAGGTTTTCACCCTTTTTTATCTCACTTCATGAATATGTGCATCCTTGCTTTCTTTCCTCTACTTGCCTTAAGTGTTTATATCCTGCAACATCTATTTTTCAAGATGGCCGATAGAGGAAAAGCAAAGGTCTTCTCTAGAAAGAGGAAGACACCTCAAGCCTCTACTCTTTCTCCCTATGCCAATGGTGCACGAAATTGCAATAACACTTTTGCAATCCCGCACAACTAACCAGCAAGTGCACTGGGTCGTCCAAGTAATACCTTGCGTGAGCAAGGGTCGATCCCACGGAGATTGTCGGCTTGGAGCAAGCTATGGTTATCTTGTAAATCTTAGTCAGGATATCAGAAATTATCAGGATTGATTGTAAAAAGCAGAAGAACATGAAAAAGGTACTTGTTTTGCAGTAATGGAGAATAGGCTGAGGCTTTGGAGATGCTCCATCTTCCGAATCTCTGCTTTCCTACTGTCATCTTCATCAAACACGCAAGGCTCCTTCCATGGCAAGCTGTATGTAGGGTTTCACCGTTGTCAGTGGCTACCTCCCATCCTCTCAGTGAAAATACGTCCCTGATGCTCTGTCACAGCATAGGCTAATCATCTGTCGGTTCTCAATCAGACCGGAATAGAATCCAGTGATTCTTTTGGCGTCTGTCACTAACGCCCCGCCTTCAGGAGTTTGAAGCACGTCACAGTCATTCAATCATTGAGTCCTACTCAGAATACCACAGACAAGGTTTAGACCTTCCGGACTCTCTTGAATGCCGCCATCAGTTCTAGCTTATACCACGAAGATTCTTGTTAAGGAATCCAAGAGACATCTACTCAATCTAAGGTAGAACAGAGGTGGTTGTCAAGCACATGTTCATAGTTGAGAATGATGATGAGTGTCACGGATCATCACATTCATCCGGGTTAAGAGCAAGTGATATCTTAGAATGGAAGCAAGCATGATTGAATAAGAAACAGTAGTAATTGCATTAATCCATCAAGACACAGCAGAGCTCCTCACCCCCAACCATGGGGTTTAGAGACTCATGCTGTGGAAAGTATACAAGAAACGTGTAAAAAATGTCATGAGGTTTACACAAATGAGTAAATGACAGAAAAATCCACTTCCGGGCCCACTTGGTGTGTGCTTGGGCTGAGCATTGAAGGTTTTATGTGTAGAGACGTTTTCTGGAGTTAAACGCCAGCTTTCATGCCAGTTTGGGCGTTTAACTCCAAGTTTTATGCCAGTTCCGGCGTTTAACGCTGGAATTTCTGTAGGTGACTTTGAGCGCCGGTTTGGGCCATCAAATCTTGGGCAAAGTATGGACTATTATATATTGCTGGAAAGCCCAGGATGTCTACTTTCCAATGCCGTTGAGAGCGCGCCAATTGGGCTTCTGTAGCTCCAGAAAATCCACTTCGAGTGCAGGGAGGTCAGAATCCAACAGCATCTGCAGTCCTTTTCAGTCTCTGGATCAGATTTTTGCTCAGGACCCTTAATTTCAGTCAGAAAATACCTGAAATCACAGAAAAACACACAAACTCATAGTAAAGTCCAGAAAAGTGAATTTTACTTAAAAACTAATAAAAAATATACTAAAAACTAACTAAAAGATACTAAAAACATACTAAAAACAATGCCAAAAAGCGTACAAATTATCCGCTCATCAGCCAACTATGCCAAGAACCCACTCAATAAAGTGGACAAAGAGAATCAGTAGCTACCGCCCACTGACACAGACAGGTTTCCTAACCTGTAGTGTGAACTACGCTTCCCAACCTATCAGAAGAAAAATCTGAACTTTGAGAAGAAATTTGTCCATTCCCACCAACTTGAGGCGCTCCTTGGAGGCCCGTATTCAGGGATTGGGCCTCGGTTTTGTTGATAGAGATTTGGAAAGGATAAACACATCGTGGGTCAAGGAGTTTTATTATAACTTCTTCAGAGCGACCCTTGATTCGGTTTATCTGCGCGGCGGGCAAATATTAGTTACCAAGACTGCTATGAGGATGCACTACATTGTCCACCTAAGACCGGTGCCACAGATGCCTATGAGCAGGCGGAGGTGGCAATGTATTGTATGACCTTTGATTACGAGGCTCTGAGATGTGTTATAGCCACACCGGATGCCCCTTAGGTGATGGATGCCGATAACAAGAGGCCCAAAGGGATATTGTTTGCTCATCTATCGAGAGAGGCTAGGATTTAGCAGCAGATTTTACACACAATGTCATGCCTACTACCCATTTTACTAAGATTCTGATGGACATGCTCGTCCTGATTGGCTGTGTTATGGAGGGGAAGGAGGTATACTTCCACCGGTTGATCAAGAGATACATGTGACGAGCACAGGTCCGTGGCATACTTCCCTTTTCCACTTTGCTCACTAGGATGGCTGAGCTAGCCGGTGCTCCATGGAGAGACGATGACGTGTCACCACTACCCCCAGACGACGATGATAAGGAGGATGTTATTTCGTGGGGTACGTGGGTGCACGAGAAGCCTCCATCCCGGCGTGCATCTAGAGCTCGAGCCAGAGCAGCACCAGCCGGACCATCTTCTCCCTCAGCTGCATCAGGACCATCAGTACTAGCAGCACCCTTAGTACCACCACCAGCACCCCAGTCAACTTACCTTTTGGTCCAGCATCTCTTCTGCTTCTTGGAGCGCAGTGAGCGCCGAATTATATGACGCCTGGACAGAGTCGATCAGATGTTCATGGCACTAGGCATTGAGTTGCCCCCTCTTCCTGCTTCTTCCGCATCTGATAAGGAGGAGCAGGCTCAGCCAGAGGCACCTCGCAGACGCAGCAGCCCCCTGAGGAGCCATAGCCTGAGACCCAGCAGCTAGATGCGACTGTTAACCCCCATCCTGAGCCAGAGCAATAACATCGAGGACGATGCTTCATTTTAAGTGTAGGGAGGTCACCTTCGTCGCCATCGGTGGAGTTATCATTATGGGTGAACGATTCTGGACATTTATCTCCTAGTTTATGTTATTTTGCTTTATTTTGCACTCTTTTTGGATTATTGTATATATTTGTCATTTTGAGATACTTTTACCTTAGTCGATGCACTTTGCACTATACATTTCATATTCTAGTTAGATTTTCTTCATATAATTGCTTTAGCTTTTTGGTTGTGATTGGAAAACTATTTTGGATTATTGGAACCTAGTTAACCCATTTTGCACAAGAAATTAGTTTTGATTGAAAGAGAAGGTAACCTAAGGAATTTTTAGAATTTCTCAATCACAATATTGCATTTAAGATAAGCTTAGTCAAAACAATGAGATTTTTCCAAGAATTTATGTTTAGGGCACCACGCCACCCCAATTAATTGAAAATTTTTGTGGAACTTGCTTGAATTTTACACTTTGTGAAGCCTATTTTGAGCTAAGAACACAAGCAAGTGAGATTTGAGCCTAATGGTGTGGTTACATCTTATAACCACTTATTTTCCTTTTTGTGGGCAATTGTTCTCTCTCTATGAATGTGATCCCTGATTTGTTCAGTTCTATATGTCCATTTATTCCTTATATTCATGCATTTATATGATTGAGGCCATTACTTCATTAGCTTACTTACCCAAAGAGCCTACCTTTTACTTTCCATTGTTAACCAATTTTGAGCCTATGCTTAACCCATTTGTTCTTAATTTAGCACATTACAAGCCTTAAAGCAAAAAAAAAATAATAAATGTCCATTATTTGGATCTTTGATTAGCTTAGGCTAGTGAATGTGAGTATCATTCAAGTGTGGGAAAACTTGGACATTGGTTGGGATAAAAGGGTATTTTATATTTCTATATTTAGAAATTGGATGCATGCCCATGTATTGATTAAGTGTATAAACCTTGTGCATTGTTGTTCTTGTACAAAGTTGAAAAGAAAGAAAAAAAATGAATGAGAAAAATAAAAGAAAAAAAAACGAGAAGAAAAAGAAAAAAAAAGAAAAAGAAAGAAAAAAAAGAAAAACAATAACAAAGGGGACAAAGTGCCCCAAAGTGAATCCAATAAAAAGTCAATGCATAAGTGTTGTCAAATGGAAAAAAGATGCATGAATATGTGAAAAAGTGAAGAATGGGTGGTTAGGTTAGTTTTCAATTCGTATAGGTCATTGTATAGGTTGGGTGGGAAAGTCTAGGTTAATCAAAGATTCAAATTTTAGTCCACTTAACCATATATGATCCTACCTTGACCCTAGCCCCATTACAACCTTTGAGAAAGTCCTCATGATATTTGTATGCGTGCATTGAATAGTTGTTGATTGTTAGATGAAGAACAAATTTTGGAAAGCATGATTAGGGGAGAATTGAGTGAATCAACCCCTAAACACTTGAGTGACTAGATGACAAAGGAATTTTTGCCGGTATAGAAATTATCAAGTGATCAATCGTAGTATAGTCTAAACCGACGCAAAATCCATCATCAAACAAATCTACAATCTATATCCGAGAGTATTGGTCTCCCGAGTCGTTCTCCCTTGGAATTGCCAAAGTGTGCATCTTATTGGTTTAGTAAGCTTTGTTGAAATTCTTTGAAGGTTTTAGCAAAACAATGAGAAACAAACAATCAATTATCAAAAGACTTGGCTTAGGATTGGCATTGGAAATTCTATCCTTATAGTTCATTCAATGTTGACAACAATTAGGTCTTGCTTCATTTAGTTATCCCCTAAGTATAGAAGAAAATCAAATGAAAACAATCAACTTGAGTCACAAGTCCTAGCTTCACCTCATGGGAATCTAGCTTTAGTGCACTCCAAGCCAACTAGCAATCCCTAATTCCAAATCAACCATTGATATAACTATTCAACTTCTCCCAATGACCAAATCCTATGCCAAGTGTAAAAATTCTACTCCATAGCTAGTGTTGACATTTTATCAAACATGTGATGAGCAAAAAGGAAAGCCATAGTAAAATGAAAAGAAAAGTAGAATTAAAAGTATTGCAACACAAGGATCTAACAACAAATCTCAAAGAGTAACAATAGAAATCAAATTCTCAAAGTATGGATGAAATCCAAAATTACAAGTTGAATTCTAGATCTATAAGAGTTGGTCAATTACAACTACTACTTGAAATTGAAGAGAAAAATCTATGACATGAACAAAGTGGAGTGAGAATTGTGATGGATCTCACCAAAGAGTCACTGAAAATCCAGAAATTGAATGAAGATGAACCCTAGGAAAAGCTTGGAATCTCTCTCTTCTCTTCTCCAAAAGTGTAACTAACTTCTCCCCAAAATATCTCCTTCTAGAAAAATGAGCTAAGTGTCCTTAACCCCTGCTCCCTTGGTCTTCTTAAGCCTTCTCCCGCCAAAGCATTTCCCCAAAAGTGGGATTCTTAACTACCTCCACGCCTAAGTCACGTGACTTCTAAAAAATCATATTCGCGAATCGGCGCGCACGCGCAAGGTGCGCGCACGCGCCGTTGAGGCGTCTTGCGAAGTGCGCGGAGGCGTGATGTACGCGTGCGCGTCCATGAAGGTCCTGGCTTGGCCGCTACTCAAGCCGGCTCATAGCTTGGCTCTTAGTCTCGGCTTCACGTTGCTCTCATCCGCACGGACGCGCCAGGTGCGCGCACGCGCCCATGCGGAAATTCCCAAGGCTCAACTTTCATGCTTCTTTCCTTTGCATCCGTCTCCCTTCTCTCTTACGGTCCATTCCTACTCTATATCCTGAAATCACTTAACACACAAGTCACGGCATCGAATGGCACCAAGAGAAGATTAGAAATGTATCTATTTTAGTACAAAATAAGCATGTTTTCATCCATGGGGCAAAACTAGGAAAGGAATGCAAAATCTTGTACTTTCATATAGAAAGTGTGTGGAATCATTGATAAAACCCCTGAAATCAGCACAAGATAAACCCTCAAAATGGGGTTTGTCAACCTCCCCACACTTAGATTCTAGCATGTCCTCATGCTTAGAGAAATGCAAAGGAACATAGACGACCGGGGGATCGCAAAAGTATAAGACTCATGAAATGCAACCTACTTATATGCATGCAACTATGACTAGTGCTACTATCCACTTGGTTGGGAACAAATTAGCCTTCTTAGGACATATGCGAGCACATGGGACACGATGGTGGTCAAAGCATAGGACTTGCCACTTTCTAAGCATCAAATGCATTATGTGTAACTTTGCATGAGGAATGCTTGCGAGAGCCGGGAATCATAGGATTGAGCATCGAACCCTCACCGGAAATATTTGCACTCTAGTCACTCGGTGTTTGGGGTTTATTCTCTCAATTCTCCCCTAATCATGCTTTCCAAGATTTGTTTTTCATCTAACAATCAACAATTATCCAATGCATGCATACAATTATCATGAGGTCTTTCCTTAGGTTGTAATGGGGCTAGGGTCAAGGTAGGGTCATATATGGCTAGTGGACTTGGGATTTGAATCTTTGATTAACTTAGACTTTCCCACCTAACCTACATAATGACCTATACAATTAAGCACTAACCTAACTACCCATTCCTCACTTTTCCACATACTCATGCAAAAAAATTTTTTTCGTTTCACAACACTTATGCATTGATCTTATTGAGCATCATTTTGGGGCATTTTGTCCCCTTTTATTATTTTTTTTCTCTTTTTTTTTTCTTCTTTTTTTTTCTTTTTTTCTATATTTTTTTCTCTTTTTTTTCTTTTCTTTTTAGCTTTTATTTCTCTTCTCTTCTTTTTTTTTTCAAACCATATACAAGAACATCAATGCATAAGGTCTATACATTTAATCAATACATGAGCATGTACCCAATTTTCCAATGTAAAAATACAAAACACAAACGCCCTTTTTATCCCAACCAACGTCCTAAAATCTTCCCACTCTCGGATGGCACTCACACTCACTAGCCTAAGCCAATCAAAGATCCAAATAAAGGACATTCATTGTTTTCCGCTTTAAGGCTTGTAATGTGCTAAAATAAGAATAAGTGGGTTAAGCGTAGGCTCAAAGTTGGCTAACAAAGGAATATAAAAGGGTTGGCTGTTTGGATATGTGAGCTAATGAAATGATGGCCTCAATCATATAAATGCATGTATACACAGATTAATGGACATAAAGAATTAAACAAATCACAGATTACAATCATAGAAAGAGAATATTGCACACAAGAATGGAGAATAAGTGGTTATAAGATGTAACCACGCAATTAGGCTCAAAACTCACTAGCTTGTGTTCTTAACTCAAACCCATGTTCCAAAATATAATTCCTCATGCAATTTTTGGCATCAAAGCATTTAAAATTTGCAATGCCCCACGGTTTTGGTTTCCTAAGAAAGAATTTCATTGTTCCAACCAAGTAAACTTATCATGCAAATGGTGTTAACTAAAACCTAATCATGCAACCTATCCTAATTTATTCAGATGTTACCTACGGAGATCGGTCGGTCGACCTCCCCACACTTAAAACTTAGCACGGTCCTCCGTGCTATAGGTTAGGCGCAGTGGGTGGTTGAGCTCCGAGTGTCCCACATCTCCAATGTCATCGCTATCTCCGCTTGAAGTTGCGGTGGATGTGGAGATATCGGGTTCCTCCATAGGTGGGGTTACTTTGCTTAGAAGTCTCTTCACATGAGTATAACGGCGTTGGTTACGCCTCTCATAACGGTCCATTTTCTTGTGAAGGTCCTCAAGGCGTTGGGCGGCCGATTTTTGTAATGTAGATGGAGTGGTAGGGTTGCAAGTTTGTGCGGGTAGTCCAATGTCCTTGGTGGCTTCCGGAGGCTTGAGGCATCTTTTGGTCGGAATTATATCACCATCGACCGGAATTGTGGTTCTCCTATCTTTAGCCTCCCGGTTGACGCCGGCTTTCGCAACTAAGACCGTCACTAAAGCGGGGAATGGCAGATTTTCCTTGGCGTGAATGCGCCCCATGGATTGGCGGATGGCATGCGAAATGTCGACCGGTTTATCGGTTAAGATGCACCATATTAATAAGGCCAGCTCGGCGGTGATGGATGACCTATGTGTGCTTGGGAGCACATAGTGAGCCAGAATTTGGGCCCATGCCGTGGCTTCTTGAGTGAGGTGGCGGACATCTAAACCTTTGGGTCGTTGCTTTATGGTCCCCCGAATCCAATATGCGTCGGGTAAAGCAATGACGCGGAGGATCTCGCTCCAATCAAATGCACGGTTATCGCATGTAGCCAAGACTTCTTGGTAGGCGTCATATGCATCCGTTGACGGTTCAATCCCAAGGACTTCTCGGATGGTTTCCACTGTGACCGACACTTGCTTTCGCCGCACAAATATTGATGTTAGAAGGGGTGAGTGGTAATTGGAATAGAATTCCACCACCCATGAGAGATTGGCCTCCGTTGGTTGTCTTAAGAGGAACTTCCATTGCCTCCGGTTAATGTGTGGCATCGCAATCGGATTAAGGTGGGCCGGTAGGACTAGGAGGGGTTCCGGATGATAATTCCTTTCGATCATTCTTGAGTAGACAAGTTCGCAATAACGGTTGGGAAACTTGTTCGAATCCTTAGGAGGGTTATCCTTCTCTAGAACATCAACGGGGCTCTTAGTCTTCTTTAAGAGTGGCTTGGCCGTTAGGTCGTGGTGTGCTTTATTGGAAGCTGGCTTCTTGGGGGCTTTCCCTTTGTTCCTTTTGGTCACCATCCTATGAGAGCAAAGAAAGGGAAAACATCAAACCCAAATGAGTGGAAGTAAATGCGAATATGCAATGAAAAGTTATGCCATAGAATATGGGTGTCATTGTCACATGACAGCTGCAACATGTAACTATGATAACATGAGAAAAGCAAGGCAAATCATTTTCATATGGTGCAAGGGCAATTTAAGCACGCAAGTAAGGAGCGTGAGAGGCGCACACCCTTAGGGACCATAAATGGGAAGCAAGCTAAGAAAATGTGAGTGAATGGATTGTGGAAGGTGGGGGTACACTCAAGAGTGATTGATTGAGAGGCAGGGTAGTCACGGTGAGTCCAAAATTCAAGTTTTCCTTTCATCGAACACCTGGCGTGCATCCTTGAAGTAGTATGTGATTATGTGAAAATGGGAGCAATGTAACATTCCCCAATCCATTATTAATGATTATAGTGCATATTGATTGCAAGGAAATTAAGCAACACCATTTATCTACTCATGTAAGTGAGTTTAAGATCCAAATGCCCATGAAGAATTGGATTGAAAGAGAGAAAAGAGCAAAGACATCCCAAAAATATTAAAGAAAGAAGAAAGAAAAGAAATAAGTTACCTAAAAGATGATGCAACTAAATGATTAAGAATCACAAGAGATTATTAGACTAAGAGGGTAGCTTAGTATAATACCTTGTGAGATGAAGAATGATATGGGAGAAGAAGTTGTAGTGTGGGTTGATGGGGGGGGGTGAAGAGTTAATATGGAGCCATTGGTGATAGGTGGTAGGAGGTAGTGGAGAAGAGGAAATGGTGGAGTGAGGATGAAGGGGTAAGTGTGCCCCTTTCCAAGTTGGGGTGTAGTGGAAGGTATGAGAAGAGGGGGGGAAATGTGAAATGAGAGTGAAGGGGTGAGTGTGCCCCTTCTTACATTGGCGCCGATCATCCACGCGTGCGAGCACAGTGCGCGCTCGCGCAGGGAGGCGAGGGGGAGCGGGGCGCGCGCGCACGTTGCGCGTGCGCGCCCATGCGCTTGGGCTGGGGGCACATGAAAGGCACAAGGGTAGCATAACTCTCTGGACGAAGTACCAGAGGTTGCTTTTGGGCTTTTTGGCGCGCGCGCGCATGGTGCGCGCACGCGTCAATGTGGTTGTGCCCCAGGCATGAAAAGGGCCTGGAGGGGGCTCAACTCTCTGTAAAGTGGCTTAGAGAGGGGTGCAGAATCGATGGGCGCGTGCGCGGCTAGGGCGCGCGCGCAATTCGTGCTAGTAGTGTATGGACGCGTGCGCGCCAGGTGCGCGCACGCGGCAAAGGTGTTGGGCCCGTGGCTTAGCGTAGGATTAGGAATGGCCTAACTCTCTGTAAGATGTACTAGGGGTGCAGCAAGGCAATCGGCGTGGACGCGCACAGTACGCTTGCGCGTCGATTGGCGGATTTCGTCCAGGTGCGCGGACGCGCCATGCGCGCGCTCGCGCGATCTTCCTATGCTTCAGGCATGGTCTTGGCATGGTGTGGGCGCAACTCTCGGATAAATGTATGGAGGACTGTTATTCGCGATCCACGCGTCCGCGCACGGTGCGCGTCCGCGTAGATGACCGCTGAGTGCTTTAAGGGCGCGTACGCGCCAGGTGCGCGCACGCGCAGAGGGGGTGCTTTTTCTGAATTTGCATGTGTTTACATCACTTTTGATGTTTCAACCCCCTCCCCCCCCCATGCAGCCACTGAAACACTATAGCAGGGCATTTAAATTGGTGAACTATCAATGAATTTTAACAAATGAAGGAGAATTGACATTAAAATCTAGCTAACAAACATGAAGTCAAATGTCTATGTACAAAGCTAAAGGAAGATCTTACCATGGTGGGGTGTCTCCCACCTAGCACTTTTGTTTAACGTCCTTAAGTTGGACTTTCTGTGGCTCATAATGCTTGTTCAAGAGTTGCATCCTTTAGGAGGAACACTTCAAATTCCTTGGAGTTCTTCCTTTGCTCACCATGATACAATTTGAGACGGTGCCCATTTACCTTGAAGATGTCCGGGCTTGTTGGGTGGCGCAAGTGGTAGACCCCATAAGGTTCTACTTTCTCCACTTGGTAGGGTCCATCCCACCTTGATCTTAGCTTTCCGGGTAGTAATCTCAACCTTGAATTGTAGAGAAGGACTAGGTCACCGGGTCGGAACTCTCTTCTCCTAATGTTCTTGTCATGGATGGCTTTCAACTTTTCCTTGTAAAGCCTAGAGTTGTCGTAGGCTTCTAATCTCAAACATTCCAATTCCGCCAATTGAAGCTTTCTCTCTATTCCGGCCCCACTCAAGTTCATATTACACTCCTTTACGGCCCAATAAGCTTTGTGTTCAATCTCCACCGGTAAGTGACATGCTTTACCATATACAAGCCGGAAGGGGCTCATGCCAATGGGTGTTTTGTAAGCCGTTCGATAGGCCCACAGTGCATCGGAGAGTTTGGTGCTCCAATCTTTCCTATTCGGCTTTACAATTCTTTCCAACACATGCTTGATTTCCCGGTTAGAGACTTCGGCTTGGCCGTTTGTCTGAGGGTGGTAAGCCGTGGCAAATTTGTGGATGATGCCATATTTTCTCATGAGGCCGTCTATTCTTTTGTTGCAAAAGTGGGATCCTTGGTCACTTATGATTGCTCTTGGGGCGCCAAAGCGACAAATAATATTGTTCCTCACAAAAGAATACACAACATTAGCGTCATCCGTTCGGGTGGGGATTGCCTCCACCCATTTTGACACATAATCAACGGCTAACAAGATGTAGAGAAAACCATTGGAATTTGGAAATGGTCCCATGAAGTCGATTCCCCACACGTCAAAGATTTCACAAAAAAGCATATTTTGTTGGGGGATTTCGTCCTTCTTGGAAATATCTCCAAACCTAATACATTGGGGACAAGATTTGCAATAGAGAGAAGCATCTTTGAGAAGGGTTGGCCACCAAAATCCACAATCAAGGACCTTTCTTGCCGTTCTTTGGGGCCCATAGTGACCACCTCTTTCGGAAGCATGGCAAGCGTCCAAGATTGCTTGGAATTCGGTTTGAGGTATGCACCGTCGCACTATTTGGTCCGCTCCACACCTCCACAAATAGGGATCATCCCAAATATAGTATTTGGATTCGTTCTTCAGTTTATCCCTTTTATTCTTGTCGAGATTGGGAGGGAAAGTGCGTGAAACCAAATAGTTTGCTATTGGGGCATACCAAGGAACCACTTCCGAGATTGCATGCAAGGCATCTAAAGGGAAGGAATCATTGATAGGAGTGGTGTCGCCTTTTGTGTGTTCGAGGCGACTTAAATGGTCCGCCACTAGGTTTTGGGAACCGCTCCTATCTTTGATTTCCAAGTCAAATTCTTGTAGCAAAAGCACCCAACGAATTAATCTCGGTTTTGATTCCTTTTTGGCCAACAAGTACTTTAGTGCCGCGTGATCCGAGTACACTACTACCTTGGAACCAAGAAGATAGGCTCGGAACTTGTCCAAAGCAAAAACAATAGCTAGGAGTTCCTTTTCGGTAGTAGTGTAATTGGATTGGGCTCCGTCTAATGTTTTGGAAGCATAAGCTATGACATAGGGAATCTTACCCTCGCGTTGTGCTAACGCGGCTCCTATCGCGTAATTCGAAGCATCACACATGATTTCAAAGGGTTGAGTCCAATTGGGTCCTCGTACAATAGGAGCTTGTGTCAATGCTACCTTGAGTTTATCATATGCTTCCATACATTCCTTGCTCAGCTCAAATTCGGTGTCTTTTTGTAGTAATCGAGAGAGAGGTAAGGCCACCTTGCTAAAGTCCTTGATGAATCTCCGGTAAAATCCTGCGTGTCCAAGAAAAGAACGGACTTCCCTCTCGCAGGAGGGGTAAGGTAAACTAGATATGACATTTATTTTTGCCGGATCCACGGAGATGCCTTCTTTTGAGACTATGTGTCCCAAAACAATACCTTGTTTGACCATGAAATGACATTTTTCAAAATTTAAGACAAGGTTTGTTTTGGTGCATCTCTCTAAGACTTTTTCAAGGTTACCTAAGCAATGCTCAAATGAATCACCATACACACTAAAATCATCCATGAAAACTTCCATCGATTGTTCTAGAAAATCCGCAAATAGGCTCATCATGCATCTTTGAAACGTTGCCGGTGCATTGCATAGGCCAAATGGCATACGCTTGTAAGCATACGTTCCAAAGGGGCAAGTAAATGTGGTTTTTTCTTGGTCCTCTAGAGCAATATGGATTTAGAAGTATCCAGAGTATCCATTAAGAAAACAATAATATGATTTACCGGCTAATCGATCAAGCATTTGATCAATAAATGGTAGTGGAAAGTGATCTTTTCTTGTGGCCGCATTCAATCTTCGGTAGTCTATGCATACTCTCCAAGAATTTTGCACTCTTGTTGCTATAAGTTCACCACTTTCGTTTTTGATTGTTGTCACTCCGGACTTCTTTGGCACTACTTGGACCGGGCTTACCCATTCACTGTCCGAGATAGGATAGATGATGTCCGCTTCAAGTAGCTTAGTGACTTCTTTCTTCACCACCTCAAGAATGGTTGGGTTAAGTCTCCTTTGAGGTTGTCGGACCGGTCTTGCTCCTTCTTCAAGGAATATGCGGTGCTCGCATACTTGGGGGCTTATTCCCACTAGATCCGCCAAACTCCACCCAATTGCCTTTTTGTTCTTCCTCAATACATTTAGCAATTTTTCTTCTTGTTGAGGAGTTAGTTCTTGTGCAATTATTACGGGTAGCTTTTGGGCTTCATCAAGGTATGAATACCTTAAGTGAGGTGGTAGTGGCTTCAATTCCATCTTTTGGTCATTCTTTGAAGTTTGAGTTTCCGGATGGTTTGTATGGTGTGTGGTGTTTAGTTCGCTTGAACTTCCATTTGCTTCTTCAACCATGTACTTCTCATTTAACTTTGCAAGGTGCACTTCGGCAACCATGTTATCAATTGGGTCACACCGGAATAGAGAGTGATTCTCCGGTGGATGCTTCATTGCTTCTTCTAGGCTAAAACTCACAACCCTTCCATCTATTTCAAAAGAGTAGGTCCCCGAGTAGGCATCTAGCTTGAATCTAGAAGTTCTCAAGAATGGTCTTCCAAGGAGAATAGATGATGCTCTCTCAGTTTCGCTTGATGGCATTTCAAGGACATAGAAGTCAATCGGAAACACCAACCCTTTTATGTTCACCAATACGTCTTCCGTAACACCCATCACGGTTATTATGCTTTTATCCGCTAGGACAAATCTTGCCGTCGACCTTTTTAGTGGTGGCAACTTCAATACCCGGTAGATGGAGAGCGGCATGATGCTAACACATGCTCCTAGGTTACACATGCAATCTATAGATTGAACTCCATTAACGGTGCAAGTGACCATACAAGGGCCCGGATCATCACACTTCTCGGGCAATGCTCCCATTAAAGCGGAAATAGAACTCCCCAATGGAATGGTTTCTAGTTCAAGAATCCTATCCTTGTTTATGCATAGATCTTTGAGAAATTTTGCATATCTAGGAACTTGATGGATAGCGTCAAAGAGGGGGATGGTTACCTCAACTTTCTTGAACATTTCTACCATTTTGGGGTCGAGTTCCATGCGCTTCCTAGCTTTCTTTGCAAGTGTTGGGAATGGGAGTGGTTGAGCAATGTCGTCTTCCAATGTTCTCTTGGCCTTGGTTGTTTCCTTTGTTGATTGGGCTTCACCCTCAACTATGACTTGTGGTGGTTCCTCTTCCACTACCTCTTCTATATCCATTCTTTCTTCCTCTTGGTCGGTTGTGATAGGACTTGAGTCCCTTGCTTTCTTCTCTTTTAGCTGCGTACCGGACCTAAGGGTGATGGCATTGATGCCCCCCTTTGGGTTTGGTTGAGGTTGAGAGGGAATGACACTTTGGATTGGGGGTTGAGGAGTGGGAGTTGATGGTGTATCTATACGTGCAAGAAGAGCTTGTAGTGTAGAGGTGAGGCCGGTGAGGCCGGAAGCAAGTGTGTTTTGTAATTCTTTTTGGCCTTGGATAATGGTCCGGAGTGTTTCGTCTTGGTTGGAGGGGGTGGTTGCATATGTGAGTTGGGGAGCTTGTGATTGGTTGGGTGGTGGTCTTTGATGTGGTGGTTGATATGTTTGGTAGTTTCTTTGTGAGTTTTGTTGGTTGTATGGTTGATTTTGTGAGTTGTATGGCCGGTTTTGTGAGAAATTTTGTGAGTTGTTGCCCCATCTTTGACCTCCTCTATTGTTGTTGTTGTCCCTATTCCCTTGTTGATGGTTGTCTCTCCAATTTTGATTATTGTGTCCACTTCCTTGGTTGTAGCCTCCTCCTTGATATGGGTGCCCTTGGTTAGGATTACCGCCTTGGTAGTACCCTTGATTGGGTCGGTCATAGAAATTATGGGTAGCCGCCAAGGTGTTGTCTTCTTGAAGGCTTGGGCACTCATCCGTGTAGTGAGAGTAGCAAGAGCAAATGCCACATACTTTTTGAGGGACCAATTGTTGGTTGTGTTGTTGAGATGGTGGAGGGTGTTGTTGGTATGATTGAGGTTGTTGTGGTTGTTGTTGGTTCAATTGGAGTTGCCTCAAGATGGATGTCATCTCATTCAAGGATTGAGTTAGAGCGGTGGTTTCACTACTAGTTGATACCTCATTCACGGTCCTTGGACGGTTGACTCTTCGCCTCATATGTTGACTGGATTCGGCTAAGTCAATGATAAGTTGCCATGCCTCCTCCGCTGTTTTATATTTGAACAAAGAACCATTGCTAGAAGTGTCCAAGAGGGTTCTATCTTGCTCTCGCATCCCTTGACATATGTATCCAAGCAATACTTAAGTGTCTATCATGTGATTAGGGCATGCATCTAGTAGTTTGCGAAACTGTTCCCAATACTCATAGAGTGGTTCCGTCTCACCTTGCACAATACAAGACATTTCTTTCCTTAGCCTATCCATCTTCTCCGGGGGCAAGAATTTATCCAAGAATCCTCTTCTAAGTAGGTCCCAATCGGAGGTGACTTCACTAGAGAGAGTGTAGAACCATTCTTTAGCCTTGTCCTCAAGAGAGAAAGGGAAAGCAAACAACCATATAGCAACTTCATCGGACCCTTCCCGTCTAGTAGTTGAGCATATGCGATGGAAGTCCTTGAGATGTCGAATAGGGTCTTGTGCGGGAAGTCCGTGAAACTTGGGTAAGAGGTTGATCAAAGCGGTCTTCAATTCAAAGTTTGCATTCAGGTTAGGGTGAGTTACATGAAGGGGTTGAAGGACATAATCCGGTGCACCCGCTTCCTTGATGGTAACTCTCCTTGGAGCATCCATGGTATTAGTACCTAAAACAAAAGAAGAATCGTTAGTGGGAGTGATAGGAGTATGATTAATGCCTTCTTTGAGTGACGGTTCAATGTTCACTTCTAGTGGGGTGGTTGAAGTGGTGAAAACCTCTTCACCTTTCCCAAACCTCAGCCGCCTCCGAGCTTGTCTAATATGAAACAAAGTTCGTTCTATTTCCGGATCAAGAGGGACTAAGCTCGAATTTGGTTGTGAACGCGTCATGCAATGAAGGGGAAATGAAATTCATTGTAACGATGAGGGGTTAGTCACTTGAACAATTTACAATGAAGTGCAACTATGTACATATACACACGCTTAATCCAAACAATAACATGGCACACTAAGCAAGTTCCCCGGCAACGGCGCCATTTTGACAAAGGAATTTTTGCCGGTATAGAAATTATCAAGTGATCAATCATAGTATAGTCTAAACCGGCGCAAAATCCATCATCAAACAAATCTACAATCTATATCCGAGAGTATTGGTCTCCCAAGTCGTTCTCCCTTGGAATTGCCAAAGTGTGCATCTTATTGGTTTAGTAAGCTTTGTTGAAATTCTTTGAAGGTTTTAGCAAAACAATGAGAAACAAACAATCAATTATCAAAAGACTTGGCTTAGAATTGGCATTGGAAATTCTATCCTTATAGTTCATTCAATGTTGACAACAATTAGGTCTTGCTTCATTTAGTTATCCCCTAAGTATAGAAGAAAATCAAATGAAAACAATCAACTTGAGTCACAAGTCCTAGCTTCACCTCATGGGAATCTAGCTTTAGTGCACTCCAAGCCAACTAGCAATCCCTAATTCCAAATCAACCATTGATATAACTATTCAACTTCTCCCAATGACCAAATCCTATGCCAAGTGTAAAAATTCTACTCCATAGCTAGTGTTGACATTTTATCAAACATGTGATGAGCAAAAAGGAAAGCCATAGTAAAATGAAAAGAAAAGTAGAATTAAAAGTATTGCAACACAAGGATCTAACAATAAATCTCAAAGAGTAACAATAGAAATCAAATTCTCAAAGTATGGATGAAATCCAAAATTACAAGTTGAATTCTAGATCTATAAGAGTTGGTCAATTACAACTACTACTTGAAATTGAAGAGAAAAATCTATGACATGAACAAAGTGGAGTGAGAATTGTGATGGATCTCACCAAAGAGTGACTGAAAATCTAGAAATTGAATGAAGATGAACCCTAGGAAAAGCTTGGAATCTCTCTCTTCTCTTCTCCAAAAGTGTAACTAACTTCTCCCCAAAATATCTCCTTCTAGAAAAATGAGCTAAGTGTCCTTAACCCCTGCTCCCTTGGTCTTCTTAAGCCTTCTCCCGCCAAAGCATTTCCCCAAAAGTGGGATTCTTAACTACCTCCACGCCTAAGTCACGTGACTTCTAAAAATTCATATTCGCGAATCGGCGCGCACGCGCAAGGTGCGCGCACGCGCCGTTGAGGCGTCTTGCGAAGTGCGCGGAGGCGTGATGTACGCGTGCGCGTCCATGAAGGTCCTGGCTTGGCCGCTACTCAAGCCGGCTCGTAGCTTGGCTATTAGTCTCGGCTTCACGTTGCTCTCATCCGCGCGGACGCGCCAGGTGCGCGCACGCGCCCATGCGGAAATTTCCAAGGCTCAACTTTCATGCTTCTTTCCTTTGCATCCGTCTCCCTTCTCTCTTCCGGTCCATTCCTACTCTATATCCTGAAATCACTTAACACACAAGTCACGGCATCGAATGGCACCAAGAGAAGATTAGAAATGTATCTATTTTAGTACAAAATAAGCATGTTTTCATCCATGGGGCAAAACTAGGAAAGGAATGCAAAATCTTGTACTTTCATATAGAAAGTGTGTGGAATCATTGATAAAACCCCTGAAATCAGCACAAGATAAACCCTCAAAATGGGGTTTGTCACTAGAGTGGATACACATCCGGTGAGGGTTCAATTGCTCAATTACATGTTTTCACTACTATCATCTATGTTCATGCAAGTTTGTAAATCTTTTTTGTAATTCAATACAATTGTGGGTTTGGTTTGGTTTAGCTCCTATTGCTCTAACCCTTGTGCTTACATATGTTTTCTTGGAAGTTAATTTGTTTTGACCAAGCATTTGCATTCATATAGAGATAGTTGCATTTAGATAGGTTGCATATAGCTTAGTTGCATTAAATAAATGTCATACCCCTTGTTTCCTTCTTAATTTAGCATGAGAACATGCTAAGGTTTAAGTATGGGGAGGTTGATAGACCCCATTTTTAAGGTTTATCTTGTGTTGAATTTAGAGCATTTTGTTAACCTTTTCTAACATTTATTCAATAAAATAGCATAGTTTCATAATTGTCTCATAAGTTGTGCTTAAATGTGAAAACATGCTTTTAGATCCTTAATTTGATAATATTAATGTTCCTTTGATTCCACTAGATGCCTTTATGTGTTTGTTAGTGATTTTAGATTTAGAAGGCTAGGAATAGACCAAAGGAGTGAAGAGGAAAGCATACAAGCGGAGAAATCATGAAAAGCCAAAGAGTTGGGACAAGTCTATGGACGCAGTTTGGAACCAACTTTGGCGTCAAAATTCTTAAAAGATCAAGGATTGAAGGGGAAGGCATGAATCAATCAATCATTCACACAATTCCATTCATTACACACACTGAGGATTTTGAGTAGTTTTTAGAGAGAGAAGCTCTCTCTTCTCTTTAGAATTAGGATTAGGTTTAGTTTAATTTCTTAGATCTAGATCTACTTCTTCTCCTTCTTCAATTTTCCTTTTTGCTTTGTGAAATCATATGTAGATTTCTATTTCTCTTTCAATGCAGTTTATGATTTCCATGTCTTTTCATGTTTGATTTGGTTTTCTAGTGTTGATTTCTTACATTGTAGTTAGATCTCTCCTTAATTCTTGCAATTCATGTTGTTTGCCTTTATTGCCTTCTATATGTTTGTTGAAATGCCTCTTTTAGTTGTGAGTTAGATTTGGTTCCTCTTGGCTTGGGTTGAGTAATTGGCGATTCTTGAGTTATCTAATTCCTTTCTTGATTGATAATTAGAGGTTGCTAATTGACTTGAATGCCACTAAACTAGTCTTTCCTTAGGAGTTGGCTAGGACTTGAGGAATCAAGTTAATTCATCTACTTGATTTTTCTTCATGGTTGGAGTTTAACCAAGTGGGAGCAATGAACAACTCTCATCACAGTTGATGAGGATAACTAGGATATGACTTCTACTTCTCATACCTTGCCAAGAGCTTTGTTTGTTGCTAGTTTAATTCCTTTGCCATTTATATTTCTTGTTCATTATCTCAAAACCCCAAACATACTTCATAACCAATAACAAGAACACCTCATTGCGATTCCTAGGGAGAACGACCCGGGGTTTGAATACTTCGGTTTATATTTTTAGGAGTTTGTTACTTGTGACAACCAAATTTTTGTATGAAAGGATTATTGTGGGTTTAGAAACTATACTTGCAACGAAAATTTATTGTGAAATTCTAGACCACCCAAAAATCTGATCATCATGTTTAAACACCAGCCAAGAGGCCCTGGCTGGGCGTCTAACACCCTAGAGGGAGTATTAGCCTGGCGTTAAACGCCCAACTAGGGCAACGCCAGCCAGGGCAACCCCAGCCAGGAAGCCCAGGCTGGGTGTTTGATGCCCCACAGGGAGGATTACTCTGGCGTTAAATGCTAGAATACTAGCATTCTGGGCATTTAAACGCCAGCAAGGCAGCATGGAGGTAACTTCAATTTTTCAATCTTATCTTGTTTCAACTCATCTTAATCCAATTTAATTTAAAAAATTCTTTAATTTTTATATCAAATATTGTTCAAATACCTCAATTTTAATTTAATTTCAAAATTAAAACATTTTTTCATAACTTTTCAAATCCTTTTCAAAATTGCATATCTTTTATAACTTGTTTTCAAAATCTTTTAAATTTTTTTTATCTTGTTCATATCTATTTCAAATCCTTTTCATATCATGTCTTTAATGCCTTTTCTATCCTCATAAAATCTTTTCTTATCTTTTAAATTTAACAACTTATCTTTTTTATTTTATCTTTTTCAAAAATCTTTATCTTTTATCCATGATTATTTTCGAAATTCCTTGCCCCCTCCCTATATATTTGCATGATCGTGCCTCTCTCCCTTACTCACCACTTCTCATTCAAATTCTCTCTTCTTTTTCTTCTTCTATTCTTCTTCTTCCTTTCTTACTTTTTGCTTGAGGAGGAGCAAATTTTTAAGTTTGATGTGACAGAAGCCCTGTTCTCTCATCAAGAATTTAATCCCACAGCTCCAAAAATTGGCAAGACTGCCCCAAAGAACAAGAAAGAAGACAACTTAACAGTTGTTCTCAAACCTGTTCAATTCTTTACCAAGCAACATGAAGAACATTATCACAAGATAATGAGTAAAAGGCCAGTAATCCCTGAAGTGGGATTCAACCTTGGGGATGAAGAATTCTCAGAGATCCAAGAGCAAATTTGAAGGAGAGGCTATGAGATTCTGTTTGATCCTCAGTTAAATGTTAGACACAACATAATCCGTGAATTCTATGCAAATCTGTAGATGATAGATAAGTGAAAGAAAGAATGAACAACTATCCATACTTTTCGTACCATGGTCAAGGGGAAGATCATGTATTTTCACCTAGACAGGGTGAGAAAAATCTTCAAACTACCTCTGTAGAAGAATGACCGTGAGTCTTACAACAGAAGGGTTCTAGCCAACCAAAAGCTAGATCAAGTCCTAGAGGATATATGCCTGCCTGGTACTCAATGGATTGAGAATACAAAAGGGGAGCCATGCCAGCTAAAAAGGGCTAACCTCAAGCTTGTTGCTAGAAGTTGGCTAGACTTTATTGGGCATTCTATACTCCCCACAAGTAACCGCTCTGAAGTCAATATTACAAGATCAATGATGATTCATTACATGATGATGGGGAATGAGGTGAAAGTCCACTAAATAATCCCCCGTGAGATTTACAAGCTATCAAACAGAGATTCTACTAGGGCCATGCTGGCTTATCCAAATCTCATCTTTCGCCTATGCCAAGAGGCTAAGGATCTGATCCAAGTGGACAACTTTATCCCATTGGAAAATCCAATCACCAAGAAGGTGATAGAGAGCTCCAAGAGATCCCTCCAATGGAGGGTACTAGGAACAACTGAAGGCATCTGTAATACACTTACAGAGCACGTCAAATCAGCTCAGAGAAGAATAGAAAGATCAGACTAGCATGATTTACAAACTGATCAAGGAGTAGAAGAACCAAGGGCGTGAGCTGGAGGAGCTAAAGCGCCAGAAGCTCTCCCCTGAAGAGCCCATTACTCCTCAAGTTGAAGAGCCATGCGCCCCACAGCCTGAAGAAACTAGCATCCCCCAAACTGAAGGTTGTTGAGTTTCAACTCTGTGACTATTCCTATTTCTGTCTCACGTATTTCTATCCTAATTTAGAGTTGCATGATCACTAGTAGTAATTAAGTATTTATCTTTATTTTTATTTTATTTTTATGTCTTTTAATTTTTAGGACTACATAAGCATTAGTAGTAATAAATTAATTTTTAAGTTTTCCAATTAGCTATAAATTATTCCTTTTATCATCATTAAACATGAATAAAATAGTACATTTTTTTAGAAGAAATAAAGATGCATAAAGTTTACAGTTTTCTAATAAAAAATAGTTAATTATTTTTGGTGTGGTGGCATTGCTTTAGTTTCTGAATGCATGAATAAACAGCGCATGTTTGAAGTTAAATGTTATGATACTGTCTCTTGAAAGAATGAAGAAGAAGGAAAAATATTATTGATAATATGAAAAATCTAAAAATTGATTCTTGAAGCAAGAAAAAGCAGCAAAAAGAAAAAGGAAAAGCATGTTGCAAAAGAAAAATTAATGCATGCGAAAAATAAAAAGAAAAAAATAATAATAAAAAGCAGAAAAATCCATTACTGCCCAGAAATGCAGGAAAAGGAGGGCATATTGAAAAAGCCAATAACCCTTTAAACCAAAAGGCAAGGGTAAAAGGGTCTCAAGTCTTTGAGCATCAGTGGATAGGAGGGCCTAAAGGAATAAAATTCTAACCTAAGCGGCTCAACCAAGATGTCCTTAACCATGTGCTTGTGGCGTGAAGGTGTCAAGTGAAAAGCTTGAGACTGAGCAGTTAAAGTCATGATCCAAATCAAAAAGAGTGTGCTTAAGAACTCTGGACACCTCTATCTAGGGACTCTAGCAAAGCTGAGTCACAATATGAAAAGCTTCACCCAGTTAAAATGTCTGTGGCATTATTGTATCCGATGGTAATATTGAAAAACAAGGGGCTTAGGGTCACGGCCAAGACTCTGAAAGTTGTGTGATAAACCCCATTTTTAGGATTTATCTTGTGCTTAGTTTAGTGAATTTTATCTATTATTCTCACACTTATTCATAGAATTTGCATGTTTTACATTTTCCATCCTAATTTTGTGCTATGATTGAAAACATGCTTCTTTGGCCTTAAATTTGCTAATTTTAATCCTCTCTTATTACCATTCGATTACGTGATGTGTGTGTTAAGCGTTTTCAGGGTTTATAGTGCAAGAATGGCTAAGAGGATGGATAAGAAGCATGCAAAAGTGGAAGGAACACCAGAAATTGAAGTTTTGAGAAGCTGTCAGCGACGACACGCGTGGATGACGCGTACGCGTGACTGGCGCAGGAGACGAGCGACGCGCACGCGTGGATGATGCGTACGCGTGACCAGGATTTGGTCAACGCGTACGCGTGGGTGATGCGTATGCGTGACAGAGCATCATGTACTGCAGATATCAGAATTTGCTGGGGGCGATTTCTGGGCTAGTTTTGGCCCAGTTCCAAGCCTGAAAACACAGATTAGAGGCTACAGAGTGGAGCTGGAAGGGGAATCCATCATTCATACTTCTCATTCACTAATTTTAGGTTTTAGATTTAGTTTTCTAGTGAGAGAGGTTCTTTCCTCTCTCTAGGGTTTAGGGTTTTTAGGTTTATTTCTTCTCAAATTCAGATCTCTACTTTGCTTTAATTTAGGTTTCTTGTACTCTTATTTGTTCTAGCACTTTAGTAATCTACTTCTCTTATTAATGTCTTTATTTTCCCCATTTAATTTATGAATTATTCATGTTAGATTCAATTTCCTTATTAATGCAATTTGAGGTATTTCATGTTATTGTTTCTTTCTTAAATTGTTATTATTGATGCCTTGCAATTGTTGGTTTTAGATTTTCCATTCTCTTTTTACTTTTCTATGCTTTTATTTTGCACCTTGCAAGTGTTTGATAAAATGCTCGGTTGGATTTTAAATTATATTTTTGTACTCTTAGCTTGGATTGAGTAATTTGGAAACTCTTGAATTGTCAAAGTCTCTTGTTGGTTGGTGATTGAAAGTTGATAGTGGCTTGAGCTTCACTAACTCTAGTCTTTGATTAGGACTTGTGAACTCAAGTTGAATTGCTCACTTAACTTACCTTCAATTGTTAGAGGTTAACTAAGTGAGAGCAATTTGCAATTACTGCTATAATTGACAATAATAATGAGGATAGGAATTCCGATTCTCAACCCTTGCTAGGACTTCTCTTAATTATTAATTTATTTTCTCACCATTTTACTTTCTTGTTTCTCATTACAAAACCCAAAAATAAACCTTTTCATAACCAATAATAAAAACACTTCCCTACAATTCCTTGAGAGACTACCCGAGGTTTAAATACTTTGGTTAATTTTATTGGGTTTGCTTAAGTGACAAACAATTTAAATATTGATTGAGGATTAATTATCGGTTTAGAACTATACTTGCAACGTGCTTATTTTTGTGAAAACTTTACCGACATTTTTCCCCTATCACTGTGTTCAAGAATCAAAAAGAGTTGAACTAGGGGAATCAATAATATTATCTGAATTCTAAATTCCTAAAGATGCCAGCCATTCTGATTTTCAATGGATAGTGAGATGCCTAGACTATTCAGAAGCAAAAAACTACTAAGTCCCACTCATCTAATTGACTGAGCTTCTTTGAAAACACATAAATTTATTGCATCCTAATCTTCTTTTCATCTTATTTTATTTAGATGCTTGGGGACAAGCAACTGTTTAATTTTGGTGTTGTGATGAGCGGATATTTCATACGCTTTTTGGCATAGTTTTCATATAGTTTTTAATAGGTTTTATTTAGTTTTTATTAAGTCTTTACAGATTTTAGTGTTAAATTCACAGTTTTGGATTCTACTTTGAGTGTGTGTGTTTTTGTACCATTTCAGATATTTTTGGCTAAATTTGAGGAGCTGGAGCAAAAGTCTGATTCAGAGACAGAGAGAGCACTGCAGAAGCTGTCCAAATCTGACCTCCCTACACTCGGAAGAGATTTTCTGGACCTACAGAAGTTCGAATAGAGCGTTCTCACCGGCTATGGATAGCTGACTTCCTGAGCTTTCCAGCAATGGATAATAGCTCATACATTGTTTCGGTTTAGAAGGCCCAAAACTGGCGTCCAACGCCAACTTCCTGCCCCCTTTCTGGTTTCTAGCGCCCAAGGAGCAAAGCCCAATGTCCAAACGCCTAGAGATGACTCCCTAGCTGGCGTTCCACACCCAAAAGACCTCATAGCACGTGGATCTCAGTAAAGCTAAGCCCAAACACTCACCAAGTGGGCCCCAGAAGTGGATTTTAGCACTAAAAAGATTATTTTACCCTTACTAGTCATTAGTTTAGTATTTAAGGAATTTAATTCGTGTTATTCAGGGACTTTTACATCACTTTTACCATCATATATGTTTATCATTATATTTTAGCTCAGTATCAGTTTCTAAACCTCCGAGGTTGAGGGGAGGAGCCTTGTTGAGTCCTATGAATTAATAAAAGTACTACTGTATCTTCTTCGATCCGTGTTTGATTAATTCTAAGATGTATATTTGTATTTCATCGTGGGGAATAGAATAATTTGACAATTTAGCTCCATGCATCACATTAAGATGAACGTGCATAACAAACACCCACGTCTACTATGAGTTCAGAATGCGTCTTTCACCGGACAAGGACGACCCTATCTGTGGTATTTTGAGTAGAATCATGAAGGAGAATGGATTGTACGAGCTTCACCCTCAATCAGAATGGATCCACACTAAACTTGGGGTTCAGATATAGAGGAATATTGGCAGCTGCTCAAACCAGTGTCAATCACATACAACCTGCCATTGAAGAAATCCTTCACAAGCAAAGGAAACAGTACTACCAGATTTAATTCAGAAAGACAAAGCAACTCTAGTCCTCAACTATTCTCTTTTCATAGTTTACACGACTTCTAAGTTTTAATTACCCTATTTATTTATTCCCTTTATATTTATGCAATTAAAAATAACATACCAACATCTCATACTCTTTCATCTGCCTGACTAAGATCTGCAGGATAACCATAGATTGCTTCAAACCACAATCCTCATGGGATCGATCTTGACTCGCTCAAGTATTACTTGGACGATCAAGTGTACTTGCTGTTACAACAGTACAAAGGTGTATGGATTCGTGCTACCAACCCCACAACAATGATCCTTTCTTTAAGACCTATAATCCGGAGTAGAGGAATCATCCTAATTTTGGTTGGGAAAATCAAGCACAGAGGCAATAAAATTTTGGCAACAATTCTCAAGGCAATTTCAAGCAGAAAAACTTCAATAATCAACAGTTTCAGCCCCTTCAACCACAACAAGAACCTTCTCAATCTCAAAATTCTCTTGACTTGGCATCTATTGTTGCAAAACTATCAAAGAATACTCATTTTGAGCACACCCCCTCTAGAAACCCGGACAACCCTTTTTCGGTTGATCTTGAGAAGTATCCAGCGTTGCCTAAGGCTCTTGACTATAATGCTAAGATGCCATATCCTCGAAGACTTCAGAAGGCTTCCAAGGACAAACAATTTTCCAAATTTTTAAAGGGCTTCAGAAGGGTAAAGCTATAGGTAAAGCTCTTACTGATGTTCAGAAGGGTGAATTGTCTTTGAGGGGGTAATGAAAAGGAGGTTATCCTAAATGTGCTTGAGGCTATGCAACACCCTAATGATTCTGAAGGGTGTATGAGAGTTGATCTGATTAAACCTCTGATTAAAGAAGTATTTGAAGTTGAAGAGCTTGATGATGTTCTGGAATCCCATTTTGAGGATGTTTTGCTTGAGATTGATGATTCACCACCTCATAAGGAGAAACCTCACATGCCTAATACGTAGGAAAGGGCTCCAAATTTTGAGTCGAAGCCATTGCTTCCCTCTTTAAAATATGCACTCCTAGGCGAGCATGATACTTATCCAGTGATTATTAGCTCCTCTGTGAGGCATGAGGAGGAGGACGCGCTACTTCAAGTACTCAAGTATCGTAAAATGACTCTTGAGTAAACCATTAGTAATTTGAAGTGGATTAGTCTGGCCAAGTGTTGCACAAGATCTTGCTTGAGGATGATGCTAAACCGGTTGTGCAACCACAAAGGCAGCTAAATCCAACCATGAAAGAAGTAGTCTAAAAAGAGGTAATGAAGATTTGGAAAGCCAGAATTATTTACCCTATTTTTGACAGCCCATGGGTGAGTCCTGTGCAAGTGGTTCCCAAGAAATAAGGGATGACAGTGATCAAGAATGAGAATAATGAGCTTATTCCAACAAGAACCATCATAGGGTGGCGCATTTGTATTGATTACAAGAGGATCAACAATGCTACTAGATGCTTGAGAGGATAGCCGGCCATGCTTTTTATTGCTTTCTAGATGGATATTCTGACTATAATCAGATTGTTTTAGACCCTCAAGATCAGGAAAAGACGGCATTCACATGTCCCTTTGGACTATTTGCTTACTGGAGGATGCCATTTGAACTCTATAACCATCTTTCAAGAATTGAGACTGAGCAAGGAGAGCAAGAATCTACTCTTGTGACTGAGACCTTCCCAGATGAGCAAATCTTCATGATTCAGAGGGTTATGTAGTTTGTGGATATTGAAAACTACAAAGCCATGATGTTCATCCCCAAGGAGTACACTAAACAACAAGTGAAAAATCTTTTAAATGATGCCAAGTACTACTTGTGGGAGGAACCTTATTGACGAACAGACTTTTGACGGTTTAGAATTCACAAATAAAAGCTCGTTGAAGGTATAGCTCCTAAACCAACAAGAATCCTTTCGTACAAAAGATTGTATGTCACATGTAACAAACCCCTAATAAATACTAATAACCGAAGTATTTAAACCTCGCGTCGTCTCTCAAGGAATTGCAGGGAGGTGTACTTATAATTGGTTATGGAAAAGTGTGTTTTGGGGTTTTGGATAAGGAACAAGAAAATTGAATTGCAAAAGGAATAAACGAATAACTAGAAAAGCTCTTGGCAAGGTATGAGAACTGGAAATCTTATCCTAGTTATCCTTATCAATTGTGATGAGAATTGTTCATTGCTCCCACTTAGTAAACCCTCAACGAATGAAGGAAAGTCAAGTGGACTAATCAATTTGATTCCTCAAGTCCTAGTCAACTCCTAGGGAAAGACTAGCTTTAGTGGAATCCATATCAATCAGCAACTTTCAATTATCAATCGACAAAGGAGTTTGATAACTCAAGTGTTACCAATTACTCAACCAAGCCAAGAACATAAAATCCTACTCTAACAACCTTCTAAGCATTTTGTCCAGCACTTGACAGGTATAAAATAAAAGCATAGAAAAGCAATAATAGAATATTAAATCCAAATAAATACGAAATACCTCAAATTGCATTAAATAGAAAATCAAAGTTAACATAAGAGTATAAGAGAAACTAAATTAAAGGGACATTGAACCTGAATTTGATGAAGAAATAAACCCAAACTAAGATAAATCCTAAATCCTCAAACTTTGAGAGAGGATAGAGCCTCTCTCTCTAGAAACTACATCTAAAACCTAAATTTTTGAATAATGAGAAGTGAATGATTGAATAAATTGATTCCCCCACTCTGTAGCCTCTAATCTATGTTTTCTCGACTGAAAACTGGGTCAAAAACAGCCCAAAAATCACCCCCAACGATTTCTGATACGTCCAGCATATGCGCATGTCACGCGTACGCGTGGATTGAACTTTCGCCAGGTCAGGCGTACGCGTGATCCATGCGTGCGTGTCACCCAACAGCCAGGCAGCTATGAGAAATTGTATATCGTTGCGAAGCCCCGGATGTTATGACCGTTTGAGTGTGAAGAGGTCAGGGCTGACAGCTTTGCAGTTCCTTCAATTTCTTGTATTCCTTTCACTTTTGCATGCTTCCTTTCCATCTTCTAAGCCATTCCTGCCCTGTGATCTTTGAAAACACTTAACATACATATCAAGGCATCGAATGGTAATAAGAGAGGATTAAACATAGCAAAATTAAGACCAAAGAAGCATGTTTTCAATCATAGCACAAAATCAGGAAGGAAAATGTAAAACATGCAATTTTAATGAATAAGTGTGAGATTAGTAGATAAAATCCACTTAATTAAGCACAAGATGTGCCACGAAATAGTGGTGCATCAAATCTCCCCACACTTAAATATTAGCATGTCCTCATGCTAAGCTTAATAGAAGCTATAAGAGTGAAGAGGAATGGTAGAAAGTATGAGATGCAACCTATAAATGCAACTATATGCTAAGTTATTTCTGTCTACTTGGTTAAAAGTAAGTAAGCTCTTCAAGACAAACATATATCAGATTTCACTAATTCAAATTATAATATAAAAGACAAGTAAACTTGTAAGAAGATAACTCATGAAAGAAGGGAACATAGAATCAAGCATTGAACCCTCACAGGAAGTGTATATGCACTCTAATCTCTCAAGTGTCTAGGGTCAATCACTCTATTCTTCTCTAATCATGCTTTCTAAAACTTTGTTCTTCATCTAACGAATCAACAAGTATTTAGTATACCAATGCAAACATCATGAGGTCTTTTCAAGATTGTAATGGGGCTAAAGTAAGAGCGAGGATATATGTATGGCCAAGTGAGCTAAAATATGAATCTTTGATTAACCTAAGCTTTCACCTAACACACATACACACTCTATGTAACTCTAAAATCATGCATAACTACCCAAAATTCCCACTTTTGCATTATATACTCATGTACCAAATTATCTTTAATTTTATCACATATGTATTGATCGTTTATTAAACATAACATTGGGGTAATTTTGTCCCCTTATTTATTTATTTTTATTATATATATATTTTTTCTCTTTTTTTTCCTTTTTTTTTCTTTTTCTTTTTTTTCTCTTTTTTTTGAAAATATAAAAGTAAACATAACATATCAATGCACATGGACTTTTAATTTTTCTGGTCTCACATGAGTAGGTACCCAAATTCCCAATATTTAAATAAAGTAGAAGCAATACACATTCCCTATCAACCTATGTTCCCACAGTTTCCCCACACTTAGTTGACACACAATCTCTAACTCAAGCTAACCAAAGATTAAATTTGGGGTAATTAATTTGTTTTTCCGCTTAAGGCAGTGATGTGGTAAAATACAGAATAAATGGGATTAAAAGGCTCAAGGTGGCAAATAAAGGTGATTAAGAGTAGGCTATTTGGGATAAGTGAGCTAATAACAAATGATGGCATCAATCATATGTAAGCATGTAAATACACTAAACAATGGACATCTAGAATGTAACAAAATATAAATTACAATCGTGGAGAAGAAAACACACAAGAATAAAAATTTATGGCTAAATAATGTAACCATATAATTAAGCTCAAGTCTCACAGGTTGTGTGTTCTTAGCTACAAACTATGTTCTAAATACAAGCTTCAAACAAGTTTAACACAAATTTTTAATTTAAATCAGTGAAATATTGTAAAAAGGGTCTTGAAAAGAAACTCATTACTTTAACCAAGCAAGACATACATGCAAATAAACATGCAAATGCAACAACTACCAAGGAAAATAAATGATTATTGGTGTTGAAAAGAAGGTAACTAACCCACGGAAGTCGGTATCGACCTCCCCACACTTAAAGATTGCACCGTCCTCGATGCATGTAGAGATGTACAAGTGGACGGGGGTTGTGAGCTACAACTGCTGCTCTTTCTCTAAAGAATGTGCATATGGACTTGTGTTGTCGCTCCATTTATAACTGCTCTGTTTCCCTTCTTGGTGGCCATCCTGAAAGAAGAGGATAAAGGAAAAAGAATAACCCACGAACAAAGGTATGAAAAGAAATAAAATGTATGTGGGCTAGTTCCAAATAATAAAGTTCTCAACTACATGGTAGCTACAACATGTAAGTGAGAAAATAATAGAAGCACAGGACATGTCAACTATGTAGCAAACAAGTCAAGGAGCACCCAAAATAATGCAAGAAATATGCAATAGTTGAGTAAGAAGATTTTTAACACTAATGTGAAAACAACAAATATAGAAAAGAAAGGGAGAAGAAACAATGAAGTTAAAATGCCATGAATGCAAGTATGCAAATGTAACAAATAGAAGAAAAGAAAGGGAATAAGGATGAGAGAGGAGGAGAAGAGAGTGGAAAAGGAGGAAAGAAGGAGAAAAGAGTAAACAGAAAAGAAGAAAAAGAATGGAGAATAAAGAAGAAAGAAAAAGAAAGAAGGAAATTAGGATTTGGAAAGATAAGATAAGAAGAATAGGGCTGCGCAGGGTTCTGGGCATGTTGTGCGCACGTGTGCTCCACGCGTACGCGTGGGTTGCGCAGAGAGGTCCACGCGTACACGTGACCATGTTTGTGCTGCTCGCGCGAGGGCATCGTGGTGCTTGCACAACCCTCTGTTTTTTTTGGGATATGTACCAAAATGTCATATGACGCATGCGCGTCAGGCACGCACACGCGTGGAAGTGCAAAAGTGGAAAATGACACGCATGCGTTAGCGACGCGTATGCGTGGATGGGTTTGTGCTTTTAGCGCAGTTCTAGCACCAAGCCAGCATAACTTTCAGCCAATACACCTTTTACGTCGAATTCGCAAGGTCACGCGTGCGCGTCATTAACGCGTACGCGTGAAGTGCCAAATTCTTAGATGACGCGTATGTGTGAGGGACGCGTACGTGTGGTGATGCTTGTGCGATTGGCACTCTTTCTGCACTGCTCCCACGCAACTTTCTGCCACTTCTCTCCTTTTTTTAAACAATCATGTAGATGCAAATGCAAACTATATGCAGACATAATGAGAATAGTCACTAAATAAAGCTAACAAGAAAGAAAAGAACGATCATACCATGGTGGGTTATTTCCCACCTAGCACTTTTAGTTATTGTCCTTAAGTTGGACATTGGATGAGCTCCCTGTCATGGTGGCTTATGCTTGAACTTTTCCAGGAATCCCCACCAGTGTTTGTAATTCCGATAACCTCCGGGATCCCAATTAGGCGCATACAGCCGTCAAGCAATGTAAAGCAAGTGACCAGGCCCCAAGAGTATTGATTGTTGGAATGAATTCCTGGGTCCCAAACCTTGTTGTTGCACTCGTCTTTGTGTTGATCATTATTGTCGCAACCGGGTGGCAAACAATTTGAATTCTCACTAAAGTGTCCAAACAGCATCCTAGACCGATTCAATTGAACTCTACACCAACCTTTGCATTTCAACTTAGAGCATACAACCATATTGAACCTTGCTTGACAACTCTTCTCACTAACCATCTCCCTCTTACTCTTAAGGCCACAGAGAGCTCTAAGTTGACCATCCGTCTCCAGTAGCCCATATTCAAGTGGAAAAGTAAAGGTCAATGATAAGAATTTTATCCCCTTGAATGTTGTGTTGGATGGTGATGGCCTTGGAAGAGGTGTTTCTCATGATCTTGCAAGCTCCACTCCCTTGTGCTCTTCTTTGAATTTTTCCACCTCTTTGCAAGCTTTCTCAATTTCAACCTCTTCTTCTTGGTAGTTTTCTTCTAATCCAGTCTCTTCTTCATTGTTTACCAAGGGTATGGGAGGTTGTGCTTCTTCTTCCTTAATCTCCAACTCTTGATCAACCTCTTCAAAGTATTCAACTAGGATATGCCTTGGAAGTTGTACACCCTCCTCATCATCAATTTCAAGCGTCTCGGACGGAGGCTCTATGACTGGACTTTCCCGTGAAGGTTCCGCATCTCCTAAGTTCTCAACCACTTCTTCCTCTTTAACTATTGTGGCTTTGTCCAGTTGTTTTAGTATAAAATCGTACTCCTCCTTGATGATCTCCTTTCCATGACAACTTCCTTCAACTACTCTTTCATCTTCAAGGGTCTCCCCTATCTCCACATTTTGGGCCTCCTTTTGCTCCTCTGGAAATAAGGCCGCGTGTAACCGATCCATTGCGATTGCGTCCCTAAGACGATCCCATCTTTCTTGTTCCATGTCAATAGCATCATTGGGATCATGTTGCTCTTGGATTGATGGATACGGGTATTCTTGCACGGAGGGTAGCAGTGCACTGAAGCTTGAGGGTTGAATATTGGAGGTGGAGGGTTGGTCCATGCGGGATATAAGATTTTGGAGTTTAGAGGTGAGACTAATGAGAGAGGTAAGTGTGTTCTCCATGGAGGTTTGGGGTGGATAGGAGGGTTCATTTGTTGAGAGAAAGGGCTCATAACACGGAGGTGGTTCCTCTTGATAAGGATATGGGGATGGTGTATATTGAGGTGGTGGTTCTAAGTATGGCTCATAAGGCTCTTGGTATGGTGGGTAAGGATTAGGGTCATATGGGGGTGTTTGGTGGTAAGGTGCTTATAAGTGTGGTGGTTCAAAATTACGTTGAGGAGGGGGTTCATAGACGTGTTGTGGTGGGTATTGATTGTCACGGCAAGGTCCACCATAACTATTGTCTTGGTAAGCATCACAGAATGGTTGTTGATAGTACCTTGGAGGTGGTTGTTGCCAAGAGGGTTGATCAAATCCTTGTGACTCCTCCCATCTTTGATTGTCCCAACCTTGATGCATGTTCTAATTATAGTTTCCATTCCCTACAATAACATTGGAACCAAACTCATAGCGACAGGGGTGAGAATTCATGGTATCAAATAAAAATTAAAAACAAAAAAAAAACAAATAAACAAGCAAAAGCAAACATTTACAATAACCAATAATAAGGCACACGTTTGTAATTCCCCGACAACGGTGCCATCTTGACGAACGGACTTTTGACGGTTTAGAATTCACAAATAAAAGCTCGTTGAAAGTGTAGCTCCTAAACCAACAAGAATTCTTTCGTACAAAAGATTGCTTGTCACATGTAACAAACCCTTAATAAATAATAATAACCGAAGTATTTAAACCTCGGGTCGTCACTCAAGGAATTTCAGGGAGGTGTGCTTATAATTGGTTATGGAAAAGTGTGTTTTGGGGTTTTGGATAAGGAACAAGAAAAGTGAATTGCAAAAGGGATAAACGAATAACTAGAAAAGCTCTTGGCAAGGTATGAGACCTGAAAATCCTATCCTAGTTATCCTTATCAATTGTGATGAGAATTGTTCATTGCTCCTACTTTGTTAACCCTCAACGAATAAAGGAAAGTCAAGTGGACTAATCAATTTGATTCCTCAAGTCCTAGTCAACTCCTAAGGAAAGACTAGCTTTAGTGGAATCCAAATCAATTAGCAACTTTCAATTATCATTCGACAAAGGAGTTTGATAACTCAAGTGTTACTAATTACTCAACCAAGCCAAGAACATAAAATCCTACTCTAACAACCTTCTAAGCATTTTGTCTAGCACTTGACAGGTATAAAACAAAAGCATAGAAAAGCAATAATAGAATACTAAATCCAAACAAATACGAAATACCTCAAATTGCATTAAATGGAAAATCAAAGCTAACATAAGAGTAGAAGAGAAACTAAATTATAGGAACATTGAACCTGAATTTGATGAAGAAATAAACCAAACTAAGATAAATCCGAAATCCTAAAACTTAGAGAGAGGAGAGAGCCTCTCTCTCTAGAAACTACATCTAAAACCTAAATTTTTGAATAATGAGAAGTGAATGATTGAATGAATTGATTCCCCCACTCTGTAGCCTCTAATCTGTGTTTTCTCGGCCAAAACCTGGGTCAAAAACAGCCCAGAAATCGCCCCCAGGGATTTCTAATACGACCAGCACGTGCGCATGTCACGCGTATGCGTCGTCCACGCGTACACGTGGATTGAACTTTTGCCAGGTCAGGCGTACGCGTGATCCACGCATGCACGTCTCTCATTAGCCATGCAGCTATGGTAAATTATATATCGTTGTGAAGCGCCAGATGTTAGCTTTCCAACACAACTAGAACCGCTTCATTTGGACCTCTGTAGCTCAAGTTATGACCGTTTGAGTACGAAGAGGTCAGGGCTGACAGCTTTGCAGTTCCTTCAATTTCTTGTATTCCTTCCACTTTTGCATGCTTCCTTTCCATCATCTAAGCCATTCCTATCCTGTGATCTTTGAAAACACTTAATACACATATCAAGGCATCGAATGGTAATAAAAGAGGATCCAAAGAAGCATATTTTCAATCATAGCACAAAATCAGGAAGGAAAATGTAAAACATGCAGTTTCAATGAATAAGTGTGAGATTAGTGGATAAAATCCACTCAATTAAGCACAAGATGTGCCACAAAATAGTGGTGTGATGTGTGGAAAACGATCCAACACAAAACTCACCGGCAAGTGTACCGGGTCGCATCAAGTAATAAAACTCACGGGAGTGAGGTCGATCCCACAGGGATTGAAGGATTGAACAATTTTAGTTTAGTGGTTGATTTAGTCAAGCGAATCAAGTTTTGGTCGAGTGATTTTGTATCCAACAGTAAGTAAATGACAGAAAATGTAAAGGGGGAGGGAAGAATTGCAGAAATTAAAGAGAACTGAAAGTAAAAGAGCTGAATCTTAAAGAACAAGAAATTAAATGACTGAAACTTAAAGTGCAAGAAATGTAAATTGTAGTAACTTAAAGTGCAAGAAATATAAATTGCTTGAATGGAAAAGGGATTTGAGGACTGGGATTTCAGAATTCAAGCAAGGGAAATTAAATTGCAACAATTATCAAAGCAAGAAATGATTTGAGTTCTGTTAGATCTCAAACAGAAAGGGGAATTAAATTGCAGCAGGGGTTCACAGAAGAACCAAAAGGAAAATGGGATCTCAGGACTCCAGAGACTAGATAGGAAAGTCTAGATCTCAATTGCTTCCCAGATCCAAATTCACAAAGCAATTAACAAGAAATTAAAGAGGAAGCAGTAAAGGAAATTGGGATTCAACTCAATTATGCAGTAGAGAAATCAAAGAGATCTTAAATGGAGATTGAGACAAAAATTCCTCAATTCTTCACACCCAAGACTCAAACAAGAAAAGTAAAAACGCTCAAGCAAGAACAAGGAAGAAGAGAGATCAATTCTCCTTCCTAATTCTCTCAAATCTCAGTTCAAAGCTCTCAGAGAAGATGAAGTTTCAAAATGTCAAAATTCAAAAATCAAAAGAAGGTCCTAATTACATCAAACTATCTCCTATTTATACACTTTCTATTCTTGGATTTTGGAATTTGGATGGGCTTTTGATTTGGTGAAGAAATGAATTAAATTGGATTTTTAATCCAATTTTCAGCCCATGAGAAAGTAGCTTCCAGGAGGCTGCCCTGCCCTTGTGGAGGGTAGAGCAGGAAATTGTGTGATGAAGCCTCATTACGTGCTCGTGCTGCGTGTGATGCTGCAGGATGCTGCCCTGCCCTTGTGGAGGGCAGGGCAAAGTTGCCATGGTGCGCCAAGTGCTGCCCGTGCGTGCATGCTGCTGGCCAAGTGCTCAAGTCCTGGCCGTGCCAAGATGCTGCGCCATGCACCAAGAAATGCTGCCCTGCCCTTGTGGAGGGCAGGGCAGTGTGCCAATGGTGAAGTCCCACGTTCGAAACTCGGTGGAGGCACATGCTGCTCCTTTTTCCTTGGTTTTTTTGGCACTAAAGTAACGCTTAGTTCCTTGCTTCCTCATGGTGCCGTGTTCGATTCTTGGAGATTGAAAGCAAGCCAATGTTTGCTTGTTTTCCTTGTGTTTGAACCAAGAAACCCATAGGAAACACTAGGAAGCAATTTCCTTTGATTTTTTCTTGCATGGAGCCCGATATTGCTCTTGAGGAGGGCAGGGCAGAGTTTTTGCTTCCTTTGGTCCTTGGCATAAAATTGTGCTCCGCCCTTATTGTGGGCAGGGCAGTGATGCTTTTCAAGGCTTGGTTCTATATGCTGCTCTCCTGGAGGGCAGTGTGCTCTTGTGGAGGGTAGTGTTTGCTTCCTCCTTCTATGTTGCACCACACTTCTCATCTCTTGGTCACACTTCTTAAGCCACGTTTTTCTTCTTTCTCTTCCTTTCTTTCTTCACCTACAAGAAACCAAAATAACCAATCAAAGTATCTCTAAACTCATAAGGTTTATAATTCATTAAAAATCAATTAATTTTAGCTCAAACCTCATGATTTAGCATCAATTTAATGGTGGTTGTTTGATTTAAAGAAGTTATGCATTTTCATTCCAAATTACTTACTTATGATGCAAGAAAGTGCATAAAGACTAGTAAAGCAAGTGAAATTAGCTTGAAAAATGGGTATATGATGACCTGTCATCATGGTGCATCACTTATCTTTTCAAGAGATGCTCAGATGGAATAATCCGGTGTTGTGTCTCAGATGAGGAATCATAGTAGATTCTTTGGCATTGTCATGGTTCCGATTATGGAGGCCATGATGCCAGGGCACCTTGGCCAGTTTCACTAGCCTTTTCTTTACATATTTTAGGTAGTTTCAAGCATTTTCATAGGTAAAAAGCAAGTTTTTGGGTGAATATGCAATTACATCTTGATTCAAGCAAATATTGTGAACTTTACATGATTTCATGAGAATAAGCATGAATTGAATGGCAATTTAGATGATGCAGGATCTCATAATCTAGAACAAGAGCTTTGATGCACTATGTTTGTTTGATTTTAGGCCAAATGAAGCAAGAAAGAGTCACGCTAATAGTTACGTTAGTATCACTAACAAGGTCATTAACGAGGAAATATAGCAAGCTTGCAATGTTAGTGGCAAAGTTAACACCATGGTGTACGACATTGTGATCATCAATGGCGCCATCAACATGGTACGCTCAATTGCAATCTCAACACTTTATCACAACATCGCACAACTAACCAGCAAGTGCACTGGGTCGTCCAAGTAATAAACCTTACGCGAGTAAGGGTCGATCCCACGGAGATTGTTGGTATGAAGTAAGCTATGGTCATCTTGTAAATCTCAGTCAGGCAGATTCAAATAGTTATGGATGATTTATGAATAAAGCATAAAATAAAGATAGAGATACTTATGTAATTCATTGGTGAGAATTTCAGATAAGCGTATGGAGATGCTCTGTCCCTTCCGTCTCTCTGCTTTCCTACTGTCTTCATCCAATCCTTCTTACTCCTTTTCATGGCAAGCTGTATGTTGGGCATCACCGTTGTCAATGGCTACAGTCCCGTCCTCTCAGTAAAAATGTTCAATGCGCTCTGTCACATCACGACTATTCAGCTGTCGGTTCTCGATCATGTCGGAATAGAATCCAGTGATTCTTTTGCGTCTGTCACTAACGCCCCACAATCGCGAGTTTGAAGCTCGTCACAGTCATTCAATCCTTGAATCCTACTCAGAATACCACAAACAAGGTTTAGACCTTCCGGATTCTCTTGAATGCCTCCATCAATTCTAGCTCATACCACGAAGATTCTGATTAAGGAATCCAAGAGATATCCACTCAATCTAAGGTAGAACGGAGGTGGTTGTCAGGCACACGTTCATAGGTGAGAATGATGATGAGTGTCACGGATCATCACATTCATCAAGTTGATGAGGAACAAGTGATATCTTAGAACAAGAATAAGCTGAATTGAATAGAAGAACAATAGTAATTGCATTAATACTCGAGATACAGCAGAGCTCCATACCTTAATCTATGGTGTGTAGAAACTCCACCGTTGAAAATACATAAGAACAAGGTCTAGGCATGGCCGTGAGGCCAGCCCCATGATCTAAGATAGCATAAGACTACTCAAAGATAGCTACCCCCGATGAGAATACAATAGTAAAAGGTCCTATTTGTAGAGAACTAGTAGCTTAGGGTTTACAAAGATGAGTAAATGACATAAAAATCCACTTCCGGGCCCACTTGGTGTGTGCTTGGGTTGAGCATTGAAGCTTCTATGTGTAGAGACTTTTCTTGGAGTTAAACGCCAGCTTTTGTGCCAGTTTGGGCGTTTAACTCCCATTTTTGTGCCAGTTCCGGCGTTTAACGTCGGGCAGTCTTGAGCTGATTTGGAACACCGGTTTGGGCCATCAAACCTTGGGTAAAGTATGAACTATTATATATTTTTGGAAAGCCCATGATGTCTACTTTTCAACGCAATTAAGAGCGCGCCAATTGGGCATCTGTAGCTCCAAAAAATCCACTTCGAGTGCAGGGAGGTCAGAATCCAACAACATTTGCAGTCCTTTTCAGCCTCTGAATCAGATTTTTGCTCAGGTCCCTTAATTTCAGCCAGAAAATACCTGAAATCACAGAAAAACACACAAACTCATAGTAATGTCTAGAAAACTGAATTTTAACTAAAAACTAATAAAAATATAATAAAAACTAACTAAAACATACTAAAAACATACTGAAAACAATGCCAAAAAGCGTATAAATTATCCGCTCATCACAACACTGATGTCAGAATTTTTGCCAGTAAAGAATTTCATAAAAACAGTCGCGTTGTAGATATAGTCTCTAAACCAACAGAAATCCCTTCGTACAAACGTTTTGGTTGTCACAAGTAACAAACCCCTTTAAAATTGATAACCGAGTATTTAAACCTCGGGTTGTCTTCTCAAGGAATTGCAGGGAGGTATGTTCTTATTATTGGCTATGAAAAAGGTAAAATTGGGGTTTTGGAAGTAAGGTGGGAATATATTATATGACAAATAAAATAAAATAATAATAGCTGTAAAATAAACCTTTGGCAAGGTAAAGGAACTGGAGGTCCTTTCCTAGTTATCCTTATCAATTGTGATGAGAATTGGATTTTTCTCCCACTTTGTTAACCTCTAACTATGAAGGTAAGTTAAGTAGATGAATTCCAATTTTCAATCAACAATGAGTTTGATAACTCTAGAGTCACCAATTATTTAACCAAAGCCAAAAGGAAAGAAAATTGAAACTGCTGGAATAAAAATGCCTTCAGATGGGAGGAAATAATCATGTAATTAAAAGAAAGCAATAATAACTGAAATATCTCAAATAATATTAATTCAAAGAAAATCATAACATGAAAGAGTTCATAAATTTAATTGGAAAATAAATAAAAATAAAGAACCTGGGATTGAGAGTCACTCCTAAAACTAAGAGAAGTCCTAAATCCTAATCCTAAGAGAGAGGAGAGAACCACTCTCACTAAAAACTACATCTAAAACTGTAAAAAGTGAATTATGAGTGCCTCCTATGAATGGATGCATTCCTCCACTTTATAGCCTTTAATCTGTATTTTCTGGGCCGCAAACTGGGTCAGAAACAGTCCAGAATTCGCTGGTTTCGAATTTGGCCACGCTGGATTTTCGTCATTGCGACGCGGCCGCATGGACCACGCGGTCGCGTCACTTAGCTTCAGGGAAACTATATCATATTATATATCAAATCGAAGCCCCGGACATTAGCTTTCCAACGCAACTAGAACCGCATTGTTTAGACCTCTGTCGCTAAAGTTATAGCTGTTTGAGTGCAGAGAGGTCAGGTTAGACAGCTTAGCAATTTCTCCAACTTCTTGCATTCCTTCCTCTTTTGCATGCTTTCCTCCCATCTTCTGAGCCATTCATGCCCTATAATCTCTGAAAACACTTAACACACATATCAAGGCATCTAATGGTAATAAGAGAGGATTAATAATAAGCAAATATAAGATCAAAGAAGCATATTTTCAATCAAAACACACAATTAGGAAGGAAATATAAAACCATGCAAATAGTATGAATAAGTGGGTAAAGAGTTAATAAAAACCACTCAATTGAGTACAAGATAAACCATAAAATAGTGGTTTATCAACCTCCCCACACTTAAACATTAGCATGTCCTCATGCTAAGCTCAAGAGAGACTATAAAGATGAAGATGAATGGTAGAATGTATGAAATGCAACCTATCTATATGAATGCAACTACATGCAAAAAAATGTTTCTACCTACTTGGTTAAAAGTAAATAAGCTCTTCAAGACAAACATAAACCAGATTTCACTAATTCAAATCATACAATAAAAAGCAAGTAAACTTGTAAGAAGACAGCTCATGAAAGCAGGGAACATAGAATCAAGCATTAAACGCTCACTGGTAGTGTGTATCATTCTAATCTCTCAAGTGTATAGGGTTATTCACTCTACTCTTCTCTAGTCATGCTTTCTAAACCTTGTTCTTCATCTAACCAATCAACAATATTTAATATACCAATGCAAACGTCATAAGGTCTTTTTCAAGGTTGTAATGGGGCTAAGGTAAGGGTAAAGGTATATATATGGCTAAGTGAGCTTTATAAATTGAATCTTTAATTAACCTAAACTCTCACCTAATATACATATACTCTATATACTTTTAAATTCATGCCTAGCTACCCATAATTCCCACCTTTGTATAATTCCCATACTCATGTATCAACTTTTTCTTTTTAATTTATTACATGTGCATTGATTTTTTCATTAACTTAACATTGGGGTAATTTTGTCCCCTTTATTTATTTATTTATCTTATATATATATATATATTTTTTTTATTTTTTTATTTTTTATTTTTTATTTTTTTATTTTTTTATTTTTTTATTTTTTTATTTTTTTTTTGTAGAGAAATAAACATAACTTATCAATGCACATGAATTTTCTATTATTTTTCTATTTTGGTTTTTCATGAGTAGGTTCCCAAATTCCTAATATTCAAATAAATTAGAAACATGTTACATTCCCTTATCAACACATGTTCCCAAAATTTCCCCACACTTATTTGCTACACAATCTCTATCTTAAGCTAACCAAAGATTCAATTGGGATAATTAATTTGTTTTTCGCTTAAGGCTAGTGATGTGGTTATAGAACAGAAGGGGATTAAAAGCTCAAGGGGCTAACAAAAGTGATGTAAAAGGTAGGCTTATTTGGGGTAAGTGACTTGATAATCAAATATGGTCTCAATCATACGCAAGCATGTAAATATACTAAACAAAGGACATATAGACTAGAACAAAATACAGATTACAATCATGGAGAAGGAAACACACAGGAATAAAATATTTATGGTTAAATAATATAACCATGTAAATAAGCTCAAAGTCTCACAGGTTGTGTGTTCTTTAGCTCAAAAACCATGTTCCAAATACAACTTCAAACAAATTTAACAAAAAAATTTTCAATTTAAATTAGTAAAATTTTTCAAAAAATAGGATCTTAAGAAGAAACTTATTATTTTAACCAAGCAGTAGCTAAATGCAAAAATCAAATAAACATGAAATTAAATATGCAAATGCAACAATTAACAAAGAAAATAAAATATTGGTGTTTGAGACAGGAAAGTACTAACCCATGGAGATCGGTATCGACCTCCCCACACTTAAAGATTGCACCGTCCTCGGTGCATGCTGAGATGTGCAGGTGGACGGGTTGCTCCAACTGATGCTTTTCTCATCAAGGAATGTGCGTAGGAACTTGTTTGTCTCTCCCATGTAAACGTCTTTCGGTCTCTTCCTGGTGGCCATCCTAAAAGAAAAAGGGAAGGAAAGTAACCCAAAGCAAAGTAGAAAACAAATAAAACAGGGGTTGGTTAATGCCAAAAATAAGGGTCTCAATTACATGGTAGCTACAACATGCAAGTGAGAAAATAATAGAAGGACATGGAAAATCAAGAGTGCAAAAAGTTGCAACACTAGGGAAGAGAGTGTGGGTAAGGAGAGATAATATAAATTCATGTCATTGTAAAAGTAATATAGGTATAAAAGATTGGCATTGATTTAAATAATATTACTCAATCAGAATTAAACAACTCAAGAAGTACCAAGAAAATACCAAAAAAGATGTAACAGTTGAATAAGAATATTTGAACACCAATAATAACTTTTAGAAAAATAAAATATGCAATGAATGAAAGTATGCAAATAAATTAAATAAAATAAAATGAAAGTGAAAAAGAATGAGAAGTAGAAAAAGAAAGTGAGAAAGGAGAGAGAAGGAAGAAATTAGGATTAGAAGAGAAAAGATAAGAAAATTGGCACTAATCTGGATAGGTTGTGCGACGCTGGCAACGCGGTCGCGTGGGTGACGCGGTCGCGTGGTGCGCGATAAGGTTGGGCAACGCGGACGCGTGGGGCACGCAATCGCGTGACTTGATTTGTGCTAGTGGCACGAGTGCAGCCTCGCGGCCGCACAACTCTCTGTTCAAAACGTTAGTATTGCCAAAATCCAGGGTGACGCGGTCGCGTGGTCGACGCGATCGCGCGGATGGCCTTATTTCCAATATGACGCGGACGCGTGGGTGACGCATTCGCGTGGTAGGGCTTGTGCTACTAGCACGGGTCCAGCCCAATTCCAGCTCAACTTTTGGCCATACACCCTTTTTACGCCGATTTCAGGTCACGCGGCCGCGTGGGTGACGCGGTCGCGTGGGAGGCCATTATTCCCATGTGACGCGGTCGCGTCAGGGACGCGGTCGCGTGGGTCGATTTGTGCCATTGGCATGCCTCCAGCGCTGCTCCTGCAAAACTCTCTGTTCATATTAATATTGTCTCCCATCTCCTTGCGACGCAGACACGTCGCTGATGCGGTCGCGTCGCGTGCTCGCTTTTTTTTTTTTATAATCTGAAAAATGCAGAATGCAGTGTTAATATGAATGTGATGCAAAACTCCAGGTTCAATATAACAAAATAAAATAAAATTAAAAAACAAATAAAACTAAATAAAAAAGAAAAAGGACGATCATACCATGGTGGGTTGTCTCCCACTTAGCACTTTTAGTTAAAGTCCTTAAGTTGGACATTTGATGAGCTTCCTGTTATGGTGGCTTATGCTTGTACTGATCCAGGAATCTCCACCAGTGTTTGTGATTCCAGTAACCTCCGGGGTCCCAAACTAGGCATGTAAAACCCTTGAGCAGCTTCAAAAAATTCTTAGGTTCCCGGGGTGTTGGATGTCAGAACAGATTCCAGGATCCCAAATCTTGCTTTTACACCCGTCTTCGTGTTGTTTATCATGATTCCATCCGAGTAGCAAGCAATCTGAATTCTCACTAAAGCGGCCAAACAACTTCCTAGACCCATTCAGTTGAGCTCTATACCAACCTTTACGTTTAAGCTTAAAGCTTCCAACCATGATGTACCATGCAGGACAATTCTTACCGCTGACCATCTTCCTTTTACTCTTAATGCCACAAAGAGCTCTAAGTTGACCATCCGTCTCCAGTAGCCCATATTCATGTGGGATTAGAAAGCTATGGGATATGAATTTTACCCACTTGAATGTTGTGAAGGATGATGGCAACTTAGGGGGAGGTATCTTTAATGAAATTGCAAGCTCCACTCCCTTGTGCTCTTCTCTGATAATTACTACCTCTTTGCAAACTTCTTCAATTTCAACCTCTTCCTCTTGGTAGCTCTCTTTCAATTCAATCTCCTTTTCATTGCTTTCCAAGGGCATGGGAGGTTGTGCTTCTTCTTCTTGAATCTCCATCTCTTGATCAACCTCTTCCAAGTCTTCAACTATGATATGCTTTGGAGGTTGTACACCCTCTTCAGCATCAATTTCAACCGTCTTGGAAGGAGGCTCTATGTCTTGTCTTTCCCATGGAGGTTCTGCGTCTCCTAAGTCTTCAACCAACTCTTCTTCTTGAACAATGATAGCTTCTTCTACTTGTTCTTGTATGAATTCATGCTCTGTCTTGTCCACTGGAGTTTCTGGTATCTCCTTTATGCTATGCTCTTTACTAGACTGTCCACATGGGGCTGTGGCTGATCCTTGTGTATTTAAGCGTCTAGAAGCCCATTGAATTAATACTTGCCCCAGTTGTAGAGTGGTTGCCTGAAATCGATCCATTGTTTCCTTGAGACGATCTTTTGCCTCTTGATGCACTCGGTTTTCATAAGTAGGATCATAATTCTCTTGGATTGATGGATATGGAGATGGTGAATATTGAAGTGGTGGTTCTTGTGAGTAATTGGGTTGGAATTGGGGTGGTTCTATATATGGTTCATATGGCTCATAAGGTGGTTGGTATGGTGGTTGAGGGTTAGGGTCATATAGGGGTGAATGGTGGAAAGGGGCTTGTGAGTGTGGTGGGTTGAGCTTGTGTTGAAAGGATGATCTCTGAGCATAGGGTGGGGCTTGTTGGTAGCTATAAGGTGGTCCACCATATCTATCAGCTTGGGATGCATTGTAGCCTGGTCTTTGTCCATGATATCTAGGATAGTGTTGTTGCCTAAAGGGTTGATTAGATCCTCTTGGCTACATCCATCCTTGATTGGTCTGACCTTGATGCATATTCCTGCTGTGATTTCTATTTCCTTCAACAAAGTTAAAACCAAACTCAAAGCGAGAGGGATGAGAATTCATAGTATTAGGGGAAAATAAAAACAAAAATTATTAAAAAGAAAATATTTTGAAAAGGATATAATTTTTGAAAGAGATATGATTTTTGAAAAAGATAAGATAAGATAAAAAAAAATTAAAATAAAAATCTGAAATTTTTTTTTTGAAAAATATTTACAATAACCAATAATAAGGCACACGTTTGCAATTCCCCGGCAACGGCGCCATTTTGACGTCAGGATTTTTGCTAGTAAAGAATTTCATAAAAACAGTCACGTTGTAGATATAGTCTCTAAACCGACAGAAATCCCTTCGTACAAACGTTTTGGTTGTCACAAGTAACAAACACCTTTAAAATTGATAACCGAGTATTTAAACCTCGGGTCGTCTTCTCAAGGAATTGCAGGGAGGTATGTTCTTATTATTGGCTATGAAAAAGGTAAAATTGGGGTTTTGGAAGTAAGGTGGGAATATATTATATGACAAGTAAAATAAAATAATAATAGCTGTAAAATAAACCTTTGGCAAGGTAAAAGAACTGAAGGTCCTTTCCTAGTTATCCTTATCAATTGTGATGAGAATTGGATTTTTCTCCCACTTTGTTAACCTCTAACTATGAAGGTAAGTTAAGTAGATGAATTCCAATTTTCAATCAACAATGAGTTTGATAACTCTAGAGTCACCAATTATTTAACCAAAGCGAAAAGGAAAGAAAATTGAAACTGCTGGAATAAAAATGCCTTCAGATGGGAGGAAATAATCATGTAATTAAAAGAAAGCAATAATAACTGAAATATCTCAAATAATATTAATTCAAAGAAAATCATAACATGAAAGAGTTCATAAATTTAATTGGAAAAATAAATAAAAATAAAGAACCTGGGATTGAGAGTCACTCCTAAAACTAAGAGAAGTCCTAAATCCTAATCCTAAGAGAGAGGAGAGAACCACTCTCACTAAAAACTACATCTAAAACTGTAAAAAGTGAATTATGAGTGCCTCCTATGAATGGATGCATTCCTCCACTTTATAGCCTTTAATCTGTGTTTTCTGGGCCGCAAACTAGGTCAGAAACAGTCCAGAATTCGCTGGTTTCGAATTTGGCCACGCTGGATTTTCGTCATTGCGACGCGGCCGCATGGACCACGCGGTCGCGTCACTTAACTTCAGGGAAACTATATCATATTATATATCAAATCGAAGCCCCGGACATTAGCTTTCCAACGCAACTGGAACCGCATCGTTTGGACCTCTGTCGCTAAAGTTAAAGCTGTTTGAGTGCAGAGAGGTCAGGCTAGACAGCTTAGCAATTTCTCCAACTTCTTGCATTCCTTCCTCTTTTGCATGCTTTCTTCCCATCTTCTGAGCCATTCATGCCCTATAATATCTGAAAACACTTAACACACATATCAAGGCATCTAATGGTAATAAGAGAGGATTAATAATAAGCAAATATAAGATCAAAGAAGCATGTTTTCAATCAAAATACATAATTAGGAAGGAAATATAAAACCATGCAAATAGTATGAATAAGTGGGTAAAGAGTTAATAAAAACCACTAAATTGAGTACAAGATAAACCACAAAATAGTGGTTTATCAAACACCAAACTTAAATTGTTGCTTGTCCGCAAGCAACTGAAAATCAAATAAAATAAAGAGAAGAGAATATGCAATGAATTCCAAAAACATCTATGAAGATCAGTATTAATTAGATGAGCGGGGCTTTTAGCTTTTTGCCTCTGAACAGTTTTGGCATCTCACTCTATCCTTTGAAATTCAGAATGATTGGCTTCTATAGGAACTCAGAATCCAGATAGTGTTATTGACTCTCCTAGTTAAGTATGATGATTCTTGAACACAACTACTTTATGAGTCTTGGTCGTGGCCCAAAGCACTCTGTCTTCCAGTATTACCATCGGATACATACATGCCACAGACACATAATTGGGTGAACCTTTTCATGCAATTCTTCTCTTTTTCAATTAAGAACATTTTTCATTTAAGAAAGGTGATGGATTCATAGGACATTCATAACTTTAAGGCATAGACACTAAGACACTAATGATCATGTACTAAGACACAAACATAGATAAACATAAGCATAAAAATTTGAAAAACAGGAAAATAAAGAACAAGGAAATTAAAGAACGGGTCCACCTTAGTGATGGCGGCTTGTTCTTTCTCTCGAAGATCTTATGGAGTGCTTGATCTCCTCAATGTCTCTTCCTTGCCTTTGTTGCTCCTCTCTCATGATTCTTTGATCTTCTCTAATTTCATGGAGGAGGATGGAATGTTATTGGTGCTCCACCCTTAGTTGTCCCATGTTGGAACTCAATTCTCCTAGAGAGGTGTTGATTTGCTCCCAATAGTTTTGTGGAGGAAAGTGCATCCCTTGAGGCATCTCAGGGATTTCATGATGAGTGGGATCTCTTGTTTGCTCCATCCTTTTCTTAGTGATGGGCTTGTCCTCATCAATGAAAATGTCTCCCTCTATGTCAATTCCAACTGAATAACAGAGGTGACAAATGAGATGAGAAAAGGCTAACCTTGCCAAGGTAGAGGACTTGTCCGCCACCTTATAAAGTTCTTGGGATATAACCTCATGAACTTCTACTTCCTCTCCAATCATGATGCTATGAATCATGATAGCCCGGTCTATAGTAACTTCGGACTGGTTGCTAGTGGGAATGATTAAGCGTTGGATAAACTCCAACCATCCCCTAGCCACGGGCTTGAGGTCATGCCTTCTCAGTTGAACCGGCTTCCCTCTTGAATCTCTCTTCCATTGAGCGCCCTCTTCACAAATGTCTATGAGGACTTGGTCCAACCTTTTTCAAGTTGACCCTTCTAGTGTAAGGGTGTTCATCTCCTTGCATCATGGGCAAGTTGAATGCCAACCTTACATTTTCCGGACTAAAATCTAAGCATTTCCCCCGAACCATTGTAAGCCAATTCTTTGGATCCGGGTTCACACTTTAATCATGGTTATTGGTGATCCATGCATTGGCATAGAACTCTTGAACCATTAAGATTCTGACTTGTTGAATGGGGTTGGTAAGAACTTCCCAACCTCTTCTTTGAATCTCATGTCGGATCTCCGGATATTCACTCTTTTTGAGTTAGAAAGGGACCTCGGGGATCACCTTCTTCATGGCCACAACTTCATAGAAGTGGTCTTGATGCACCCTTGAGATGAATCTCTCCATCTCCCATGACTCGGAGGTGGAAGCTTTTGCCTTCCCTTTCCTCTTTCTAGAGGTTTCTCCGGCCTTAGATGCCATAAATGGTTATGGAAAAACAAAAATCAATGCTTTTACCACACCAAACTTAGAAGGTTTGCTCGTCCTCGAGCAAAAGAAGAAAGAAGATAGTAGAAGAAGAAGAAATAGAGGAGATGGAGGTGGCTTTGATTTTCGGCCAAGGGGGAGAAGTAGTGTGTAGGTTGTGTGAAAATGAAGGAGTGAGGATGGGTTTATATAGGAGTGGAGAGGGGGTGTATGGTTCGGCCATTATGGGTGGGTTTGGGAAGGAAAGTGGTTTGAATTTGAATGGTAGGGTAGGTGGGGTTTTATGAAGGATGGATGTGAGTGGTGAAGAGAATGGTAGGATTTGATAGGTGAGGGGTTTTTGGGGAAGAGGTGTTGAGGTGATTGGTGAATGGATGAGAAGAAGAGAGAGAGTGGTGGGGTAGGTGGGGATCCTGTGGGGTCCACAGATCCTGAGGTGTCAAGGATAATTCATCCCTGCACCAAGTGGTGAGCAAAAATGCTCCTTCTGCCAATCCTGGCATTAAACGCCGGGCTGGTGCCCATTTCTGGCATTTAACGCCAGCTTGATGCCCATTCCTGGCGTTAAACGCGAGTCTAGTGCCCCTTTCTGGCGTTAAACGCCCAGAATGGTGCCAGACTGGGCGTTAAACGCCTATTTGCTGCCCTTACTGGCGTTTAAACGCCAGCAAGGTTTTCCTCCAGGGTGTGCTGTTTTTCTTTCTGTTTTTCATTCTGTTTTTGCTTTTTCAATTGTTTTTGTGACTTACCATGATCATCAACCTATAGAAAACATAAAATAACAAACGGAAACAGATAAATATAACATTGGGTTGCCTCCCAACAAACGCTTCTTTAATGTCAGTAGCTTGACAGTGGGCTCTCATGGAGCCTCACAGATATTCAGAGCAATGTTGGAACCTCCCAACACCAAACTTAGAGTTTGAATGTGGGGGTTCAACACCAAACTTAGAAGTTGGTTGTGGCCTCCCAACACTAAACTTAGAGTTTAACTGTGGGGGCTCTGTTTGACTCTGTTTTGAGATAAGCTCTTCATGCTTCCTCTCTATGGTTACAGAGGGATATCCTTGAGCCTTAAACACAAAGGATTCTTCATTCACTTGAATGATCAATTCTCCTCTGTCAACCTCAATTACAGCCTTTGCTGTGGCTAGGAATGGTCTGCCAAGGATGATGGATTCATCCATGCACTTCACAGTCTCTAGGACCATGAAATCAGCAGGGATGTAATGGTCTTCTACCTTTACCAGAACATCCTCTACAAGTCCATAAGCTTGTTTTCTTGAATTGTCTGCCATCTCTAGTGAGATTCTTGCAGCTTGTACCTCAAAGATCCCTAGCTTCTCCGTTACAGAGAGAGGCATGAGGTTTATACTTGACCCTAAGTCACACAGAGCCTTCTTAAAGGTCATGGTGCCTATGGTACAAGGTATTGAAAACTTCCCAGGATCCTGTCTCTTTTGAGGTAATCTCTACCTAGTCAAGTCATCTAGTTCTTTGGTGAGCAAAAGGGGTTCATCCTCCCAAGTCTCATTACCAAATAACTTGTCATTTAGCTTCATGATTGCTCCAAGGTACTTAGCAACTTGCTCTTCAGTAACATCTTCCTCTATAGAGGAAGAATACTCATCAGAGCTCATGAATGGCAGAAGTAAATCCAATGGGATCTCTATGGTCTCATTATGAGCCACAGATTCCCATGGTTTCTCATTAGGGAACTCATTGGAGGCCAGTGAACATCCATTGAGGTCCTTCTCAGTGGCAATCACTGCCTCTTCCTCCTCTCCAAGTTCGGTCATGTGGGTCATGTTAATGGCCTTGCATTCTCCTTTTGGATTCTCTTCTCTATTGCTTGGAAGAGTACTAGGAGGGAGTTCAATAATTTTCTTGCTCAGCTGTCCCACTTGTGCCTCCAAATTCCTAATCGAGGACCTTGTTTCAGTCATGAAACTTTGAGTGGTTTTGATTAGATCAGAGACCATGGTTGCTAAGTCAGAGTGGCTCTGCTTAGAATTCTCTGTCTGTTGCTGAGAAGATGATGGAAAAGGCTTGCCATTGCTAAACCTGTTTCCTCCACCATTATTGTTGTTGAAACCTTGTTGAGGTCTCTGTTGATCCTTCCATGAGGGATTTGGATGATTTCTCCATGAAGGATTATAGGTGTTTCCATAGGGTTCTCCCATGTAATTCACCTCTTCCATTGAAGGGTTCTCAGGATCATAAGCTTCTTCTTCAGATGAAGCGTCCTTAGTACTGCCTGGTGCAGCTTGCATTTCAGACAGACTTTGAGAAATCATATTGACTTGCCGAGTCAATATTTTGTTCTGAGTCAATATGGCATTCAGAGTATCAATCTTAAGAACTCCTTTCTTTTGATTCGTCCCATTGGTCACAGGATTCCTTTAAGAAGTGTACATGAATTGGTTATTTGCATCCATTTCAATGAGTTCTTGAGCTTCTGCAGGAGTCTTCTTCAGATGAAAAGATCCTCCAGCAGAGCTGTCCAATGACATTTTGGACAGTTCAGACAGACCATCATAGAAGATACCTATGATGCTCCATTCAGAAAGCATGTCAGAAGGACACTTTCTGATCAATTGTTTGTATCTTTCCCAAGCTTCATAGAGGGATTCACCTTCCTTCTGTCTGAAGGTTTGGACTTCCACTCTAAGCTTACTCAATTTTTGAGGTGGAAAGAACTTTGCCAAGAAGGCATTGACTAGCTTTTCCCAAGAGTTCAGGCTTTCTTTAGGTTGTGAGTCCAACCATATCCTAGCTCTGTCTCTTACAGCAAAAGGGAATAGCATATGTCTGTAGACCTTAGGGTCAACCCCATTAGTCTTGACAGTGTCACAGATTTGCAAGAATTCAGCTAAAAACTGATGAGGATCTTCCAATGGAAGTCCATGAAACTTGCAATTCTGTTGCATTAGAGAAACTGATTGAGGCTTAAGCTCAAAGTTGTTTGCTCCAATGGCAGGGATAGAGATGCTTCTCCCAATGAAGTCGGGAGTAGGTGCAGTAAAGTCACCCAGCACCTTCCTTGCATTGTTGGGATTGTTGTTGTTTTCGGCTCCCATGTCTTCTTCTTTTTTGAAGATTTATGTTAGGTCCTCTACAGAGAGTTGTGCTTTAGCTTCTCTTAGCTTTCGCTTCAGGGTCCTTTCAGGTTCAGGGTCAGCCTCAACAAGAATGCTTTTGTCTTTGCTCCTGCTCATATGAAAGAGAAGAGAACAAGAAAATATAGAATCTTTTATGTCACAGTATAGAGATTCCTTTAGGTGTCAGAGGAAAAGAAAAATAGAAGGAAGAGGAAGAAGAATTCGAACTTATCAAGAAAGACAGAGTTCGAAGTGTGCATTGAGGAGTAGTGTTAGTCCATAAATAGAAGGATGTGAAAAGAGGGGAAGAAAATTTCGAAAATAAATTAAAAAGATTTTAAAAACATTTTGAAAAATTGAAGAATGATTTTCGAAAAATATGATTGGGAAAGAAATAAAGTGATTTTTGAAAAAGACTTTGAAATTAGAAATCAAAAAGATATGATTGAAAACTTTTTTAAAAAAAATTGTGATAAAAAAATATGAGTGAAAAGATATAGTTTTAAAAAGATATGATTGAGAAGATATGATTTGAAAAACAATTTAAAAAGATTTGATTTTGAAAATTAATGACTTGGCTAACAAGAAATTTAAAAGATATGATTCAGACATTAAACCTTTCTCAACAGAAAAGGCAATATACTTTGAATCAAATTATTAATTGTTAGTATGTATTTTTGCAAATGGAAAGAAATTGATTTTAAAAATATATGATTGAAAAGATATGATTTGAAAAAGATTTGATTTTGAAAAATTTTGAAAACTTGAAAAAAATTTGAGTTAAAAACAAAATCTTCCCTCTTGTGCCATCTTGGCGTTAAACGCCCAGAATGGTATCCATTCTGGCGTTTAACACCCAAAACACTACCCTTTTGGGCGTTAAACGCCCAGCCAGGCACCCTGGCTGGCGTTTAAACGCCAGTTTTCCTTCCTCACTGGGCGTGTTGAACGCCCAGCTTTTTCTGTGTAATTCCTCTGCTGTATGTTCTGAATCTTCAATTCTCTGTATTGTTGACTTAAAAAGACATAAAGAAAATTTTTTTTGAATTTTTTATGATGAGGAATAATCAAAATGCAACTAAAATCAAATAAACAATGCATGCAAGACACCAAACTTAGAAGTTTGTATACTATTGACACTAACAAATTGGGAATGCATATGAGAAACAACAAAACACTTAAGACAAGAGAATTTAAAGATCAGAGCAAAGAAATCATCAAGAATAACTTGAAGATCAATGAAGACACATGAATGAATTCGAAAAATGCGAGAAGACTAGAAACATGCAATTGACACCAAACTTAAAATGAGACACTAGACTCAACAAGAAACATAAAATATTTTTTGTGTTTATGATTTTGTAATTTTTTTGTGTTTTTTTTTTTTGAAAATTGAGTGAAAAAGAAAACAAGGATATCAAAATTCTTAATGAGAATTCCAGGAATCATGCAATGTTAGTCTAAAGCTTCAGTCTAAAGAAATTAGACATGGCTAGCCAAGCTTCAGCAGGACATTACATTCAAGAGCTAAATTGATGAGAATCAATCAGTTTTGGTGATGATAAGAACATCACCTTGAAACACTAGAAATCATTCTTAAGAACTCTGAAGAAAAATACCTAAGCTAAGCAACAAGATGAACCATCAGTTGTCCAAACTCAAACAATCCCCGGCAACGGCGCCAAAAACTTGGTGCACGAAATTGTGATCATCAATGGCTCCATCAACATGGTACGCTCAATTGCAATCTCAACTCTTTATCACAACTTCGCACAACTAACCAGCAAGTGCACTGGGTTGTCCAAGTAATAAACCTTACGCGAGTAAGGGTCGATCCCACAGAGATTGTTGGTATGAAGCAAGCTATGGTCATCTTGTAAATCTCAGTCAGGCAGATTCAAATGGTTATGGATGATTTATGAATAAAGCATAAAATAAAGATAGAGATGCTCTGTCCCTTCCGTCTCTTCATCCAATCCTTCTTACTCCTTTTCCATGGAAAGCTGTATGTTGAGCATCACCATTGTCAATGGCTACAGTCCCGTCCTCTCAGTGAAAATGTTCAACGTGCTATGTCACAGCACGGCCATTCAACTGTCGGTTCTCGATCATGTCGGAATAGAATCCAGTGATTCTTTTGCGTCTGTCACTAACGCCCCAAAATCACGAGTTTGAAGCTCGTCACAGTCATTCAATCCTTGAATCCTACTTAGAATACCACAGACAAGGTTTAGACCTTCCGGATTCTCTTGAATGCCGCCATCAATTCTAGCTTATACCACAAAGATTCTGATTAAGGAATTCAAGAGATATCCACTCAACCTAAGGTAGAACGGAGGTGGTTGTCAGGCACACGTTCATAGGTGAGAATGATGATGAGTGTCACGGATCATCACATTCATCAAGTTGAGGAACAAGTGATATCTTAGAACAAGAATAAGCTGAATTGAATAGAAGAACAATAGTAATTGCATTAATACGCGAGGTACAGCAGAGCACCACACCTTAATCTATGGTGTGTAGAAACTCCACCGTTGAAAATACATAAGAAAAAGGTCTAGGCATGACCATAAGGCCAGCCCCATGATCTAAGATAGCATAAGACTACTCAAAGATAGCTACCCCCGATGAGAATACAATAGTAAAAGGTCCTATTTGTAGAGAACTAGTAGCTTAGGGTTTACAAAGATGAGTAAATGACATAAAAATCTACTTCCGGGCCCACTTGGTGTGTGCTTGGGCTGAGCATTGAAACTTCTATGTGTAGAGACTTTTCTTGGAGTTAAACACCAGCTTTTGTGCCAGTTTGGGCATTTAACTCCCATTCTTGTGCCAGTTCCGGCGTTTAACGCCGGGCAGTCTTGAGCTGATTTGGAACACCGGTTTGGGCCATCAAATCTTGGGCAAAGTATAGACTATTATACATTACTGCAAAGCCCAGGATGTCTACTTTCCAACGCAATAGAGATCGCGCCAATTGGGCATTTGTAGCTCCCGCCAAAAAATCCACTTCGAGTGCAGGGAGGTTAGCATCCAACAGCATCTGCAGTCCTTTTCAGCCTCTGAATCAGATTTTTGCTCAGGTCCCTCAATTTCAGCCAGAAAATACCTGAAATCACAGAAAAACACACAAACTCATAGTAAAGTCCAGAAAAGTGAATTTTAACTAAAAACTAATAAAAATATAATAAGAACTAACTAAAACATACTAAAAACATACTGAAAACAATGCCAAAAAGTGTATAAATTATCCGCTCATCACACCAGTAACGTCTTTGAAGGCCAACTTAACCCACGTTAGTTGCCACGTTAGTTACACTGACGTAGGGACTAACGTGGAAGAAAGAAGAAGTTCCAACGTTAGTGGTAAAGTTAACACCACTAACGTTGCAAAGGCCATAAACACCCATGTTAAGAGTCACATTAACGCCACTAACGTGAGCTTTAACGTGGAGAAAAAGGGATCGCCAACCTTAGTGACACTAACTTTGTCACTAACGTTCGATAAGGCCAAGTTTACCCACGTTAGTGGCGACATTAATGCCACTAACATAGGAGGTAACATGGAGCAAGAAGTATAAAGAACTAACATTAGTGACACTAACTTTGTCACTAATGTTGGAGATGGCCAGTATGCCCACGTTAGTGGCCACGTTAATGCCATTAATGTGAGCACTAACGTAGAAGGGAATGAGACTTGTAACGTTAGTGACAAAGTTAGTGTCACTAACGTCTTCGTGTCATGGCATCCCCACGTTGATGGCCACGTTAGTACCACTAACGTGGACCATTAACGTGGGAGAAAACAAGATTGTAGCATTATTGGCAAAGTTAGCACCAATAACGCTATCGAAGAATAGGAAAGGCTACGTTAATGGTCACGTTAGTGCCACTAACGTTTGAGTTAACGTAGCTCAAATGGGTTGGAACGTTAGTAACAAAGTTAGTGTCACTAACGTCTTCGAACTAGGATTTATACTTAACGTTAACACCACTAATGCCTTGACTAAACGTGAACCATGCCTGATGCTAGGGCATCTAGGCCAGTTTCACTGACCTTTTCTTTACGGTTTTAGGGTAGTTTCATGCATTTTCTGAGTGAATAAGGCAAGTTTTGGGTGAAAATACACTTACACATTGATTCAAGCAACTATTGTGAATTTTGCATGATTTCATGAGATTTTTGCTAGAATTGCATGATAACTTGATGATGCATAATCTCATGACTTTAGCTAGAGCTTTGATGCACTTTAATTGCTTGATTTCAGGACAAATGAAGCATGGAAGAACCACGTTAGCATTCACGTTAACTTAGTTAACGAGAACACTAACGTGGAATGGCAAGGAGCTTGCAACGTTAATGAGAAAAGTGATCACCAATAACGCCTGCGAAGCCATCCATAGCTCACGTTAATAGCCACGTTAACTAAGTTAACGTGGTAGTTAACGTAGAAGAAAAAGGGGAACCCCACGTTAACGACAAAAGTGAACACCAATAACGTTGGGAAACTAGGCAATGCCCCACGTTAAGAGTCATGTTAACTTAGTTAACGTGAACTTTAATGTGGAAGAGGAGCAACAACGCCAACGTTAGTGACACTCACTTTTGTCACTAACGTTGGATCATTAGCATTGCCTGCGTTAATTCTCAAGTTAAGATTGTTAACGTGAAAGTTAACGTGGAGTTAAATTCAAAGAACCAACGTTAGTGACACTCACTTTTGTCACTTACGTTGGGAGATGGCTTCATTTACTACGTTAAGAGCCACATTAACTTAGTTAACGTGAGTCCTAACGTAGGAACTTTAGGCAATTGGAGCGTTAGTGACAAAGGTGAGTGTCACTAACGCTCTCGAAGGTGAAGAACACCCACGTTAAGAGCCACGTTAGCTAAGCTAACGTGAGACTTAATGTAGGGCCAAGAGGCAAGCCAACGTTAATGGGAAAAGTGAGTCCCATTAACGTTTGTGAAAAGGGGCACAAGCCAACGTTAATGAGAAAAGTAAGTCCCATTAACGTTGGCCAAGGATTGAATAGGAGACGTTAGTAGTCACGTTAAGACTACTAACGTTGGAGTTAACGTGGGTATATAAGGGTGGAACGTTAGTGGAAAAAGTGAATGCCACTAACGTTCTCGCACCCAAAAATGTGACTCAATGTTAGTCCCACTAAATGCCCAAGCCTAGCTCATATTTCTCTGCAAGCTGGGCCCATTAAAGATGAGAACTGCTTCAACTCAAGGTCCAGAGCCCACATCCAAGACTTGAAGAACTCACTAGAAGATCATGAGGAGTAGTATATATAGGAGTAGTTTAGAACTAGAGAGAAGCTTAGCACTTCTGGGCACTACTCTCTATAGATTTACTTTTTCTGCACTTTAGCATGGATTCTTCTTTTCTGCTATTTTTCATTTCTAGAGCTATGAACAACTAAACCCCTTTCATTGGGTTAGGGAGCTCTGTTGTAATTTGATGGATCAATTATAGTTTTCATTCTTCTTCTTCTTTCTTTTCTCTTGATCTTACTAGAAGGCTTTCAATCTTAATTCAATTGGTTAGTTGTCTTGGAAAATAAACTCTCCATAATTGGATCTCCTTTGAGCCATGGAAAAGGGATGAGGAGATCATGCTAGAAATGCTTTCTCATGTTGGACCAAATTGGGGTTTGGATGGATATTGTGACATGTAATCCTACCAACACTTTGATTTGGGAATACATGTGGTATAATCAGTGACCACACTTCATCTCTTCCCATGAGCAATTAAATCAAGGAATTGGGCAATTGTTCAAGCTTAGAGAGATTGGATTGCCAAGGAATTGGGATCCAATCACTTAAGATTGCCAAGGAGATCAATGAATGCATTGATTGAGGAAGAGATGAGAATGAACTTGATCCGGCGAATGCAACATCTCCTGAACCCAATGATTTCCCCACATCTTATCTTACCCATTCTCTTTACTTTCTGCCATTTAATTTCATGCTTATTACCCCAACTCCCCATTTAAGATTCTGTACTTTAATTCCTGCTATTTACTTTCCAGTCCTTTAATTTTCCGCAAATTCCAAATCCAATTTCTACTCAGCTCAACTAGCACTTTCTTCTAACTCAAATTGCTTGACCAATCAATCCCTGTGGGATTCGACCTCATTCTAGTGTGAGTTTTACTTGACGACAATTCGGTATACTTACCGAAGGGAAATTTGTTGAGAGACAAGTTTTCACGCATCAAGTTTATGGCGTCGTTGCCGGGGATTGATTTTGAATCAACAATGATTAAGTTTGAAGATCACTAGATTGAGCATTTTTCCTTTTTGTTTAGTTTATTCAATCAATTTCTGTAGTTGTTTTGATTTCTTCCTCACCCTTGCACCCCCTTAGTTTTGTTTCGTTCTTCATTTCTTTGTTTATTATAATTCTGCTCACTAACCCACTAACTGTTTGATAATTTGCATCACTCAAACTAACAATTACTCTAACAAAACTAGTTTCAGCATTTCATCTCCTGCTGTGCAATCTGTTGTATGGCAGGGAGAAGAGAAGGAGCTTCAACATCCTTTGATTAAGAACCTGAAAGAACCCTTTGGAGACGACGAAGGGAAACAAGAGGAAAAAGGATTATTGGTGCTGAGGAAGCAGAGGAAGAGTATTTTGAACCCAACATGGAAGAGAATTTGGAGAATAACCATGAAGAGGAGGCTCATAATCAAGGCCATGCCAACCGTGCTGGGCAAGAAAGAAGGGTCTTAGGATCCTATATCAATCCTAATCCTGGAAACTGTCGGAGCAGCATTCAGAAACCCACCATACATGCCAACAATTTCGAGCTAAAACCTCAGCTCATCATTTTGGTGCAAAATAATTGCTCATTTGGAGGAGGTGCTCAAGAAGACCCTAACCAACACTTGACCACCTTCTTGAGGATTTGTGACACGGTGAAGTTCAATGGAGTCCACCCTGATGTCTATAGGTTGCTCTTGTTTCCCTTTTCACTCAGGGACAAGGCATCCAAGTGGCTTGAATCCTTTCCAAAGGAGAGCTTGACTAATTGGGAAGAGGTAGTGAACAAGTTTTTGGCAAGGTTTTACCCCCTCAAAGGATCAATAGGCTGAGAACTGAAGTGCAGACGTTCAGACAGCAAGATGGAGAGACACTTTATGAAGCTTGGGAAAGGTTCAAGGATCTAACAAGGAGATGCCCACCAGAGATGTTTAATGAGTGGGTCCAACTTCACATCTTCTATGAAGGTCTTTCATATGAGTCAAAGAAGGTTGTGGATCATTCATCAGGAGGCTCTATAAACAAGAAGAAAACAATTGAAGAAGCCATAGATGTTATTGAAACAGTTGCTGAAAACGACTACTTCTATGCATCCGAAAGAAGTAACACCAGAGGAGTCATGGAGCTGAATCACATGGATGCCTTGCTAGCTCAAAACAAGATGATCACCAAGCAGCTAGCAGATCTTATCAAGAAGGTGGAGGAGAACCAAATTGCAGCAGCCATCACTTCATCACCAGCTCAAGAAGGAGCAAACATAGGAGGAGAAGGTGACTGGGAGCAAGCCAACTATGTTGGAAACTCACCTAGACAAAGCCATGATCCATACTCCAAAGCTTACAACTCTGGATGGAGAATGATGGTGTTTTTGCGGAAAACGAATTTCCAACACACAAATCTCACCGGCAAGTGCACCGGGTCGCATCAAGTAATAAAAACTCACGGGAGTGAGGTCGATCCCACAGGGATTGATGGATCAAGCAACTTTAATGGGTGATTAGTTTAGTCAAACTAACATTGGTGAATTGTGTGAAGAGTGACCAACAGAAAGTAAATTGCAAGAATTAAAGGTGCAGAAGCTAAATGGGACAGAAACTTAAATGGCAAGAATTGTAAATTGCAAGAATCTTAAATTGCAAGAATTATAAATTGCATGAAATTGTAAAGGGAATTAGGAATTGGATTTGCAGAATTTAAACAAGGAGAAGTTAAATTGCAACAAGCAGAGAAGTAAAAGATGGATTCGATTGATTCGGAATCAAAACAGAAATGTAAATAAACATGAAAAGTAATAAACAGAGAATGTAAAATTGAAATTAAGATCTCAGGACCCAAGAGACTAGATAACCAAGTCTAGATCTCAATGCCTTCTTAGATCCAACAAGAGCAATTGCAAAGAAATTAAAGAAATGTAAAGTGCAGCAAGAGTAGATGAAGAGCAATTAACAGAAAATTAGATTCAATTAAGCAGTAAAGAAAGCAGAGAGAAATCTCAGAGGGAGAATGAAACAGAACACCTTCAATTCTCCACCCAAGATTCAAAAACAAAGAAAAGAAAATTAAAGAGAGAGCTCTCTACTACTACTCCTAATGCTCCCTAGTGGAGCCAGCCTCCTCACAAATATGAAAATGATGCCTTATATAGGCTTTACAAAATGAAAATGAAATTAAAAACAAATTACAGTTAAATGAAATTCCTATTTTATCTATTTCTTGTGCCTTTGAGTGATGATCATTTGGGCCCTTGCTCTTGATGGAATTGGGTTGATAAAGGCCTTGGTTGATTGCTCTTGGAGTTTGAAGAGGAACCGAATTGAACCGGGTTGAGTTTGCAAAAGTTGGACCAAAAGTTGGAGCTAACGTTAGGGGTCTAACTTTGGCTCCAACTTTTCATAGCAGCCCACAAATCTTGCTGGTATGAACGTTGGTGCCAACGTTAGGGGTCTAACTTTGACCCTAACGTTGGCCTCCCTTATGCACATTTATGGGGCCAACTTTGTCCTCTTGTCATGTTGCTAATTTTATGCCCAATATAGACTATCATATATGGTTGGAAAGCTCTGAATGTCAGCTTTCTAACCCACTTGAAATCACTTCAATTGGACATCTACAACTCAAGTTATGATCATTTGAAGAGGGCATGGTCGCTGGCTTTGGTGTGCAGCGTTTGAGGTAACGTTAGCCCTCAAACGTTGGCGAAAACGCCAGTTCTGGAGGCTCAAATGTATTGTCCACCCCATACTATTATACATTGTTGGAAAGCCCTGGATGTCTACTTTCCAATGCCGTTGGGAGAACATTATTTGGAGCTCTACAGCTCGAGTTATACTCCTTTGAAGGTGCAGAGGTCAGTTGGCCTCACTGCAGGTTGCCACCATGTTCGTTTATGCACATTGCGGGGCAGTTTTCTCCCTCAATTTTAGTGTCCACCATGCAGTGCCATATATGCTTGGAAAGCTCTTGATTCCTACTTTCCAATGCTTCTTGAATCACCTCATTTGGAGCTCTGTAGCTCAAGTTATTCTTGTTGGAAGTATACCCCTTCAAGCTGTTGTGGTGTGTGGCGCCAACGTTAGCCTCCAAGTTAGGGGTCTAACGTTGGCGCAAACTTGAATAGCCCCTGGGACAAATTTTTCATGCCAACGTTAGCCTCCAAGTTAGGGGGCTAACGTTGACGCAAACGTTGGCCATCCCTGGGAAGAATTGTCATGCCAACGTTAGCCTCCAAGTTAGGGGGCTAACGTTGGCGCAAACTTGAATAGCCCCTGGGAGAAATTTCAACTTCCCACGTTAGCCTTCAAGTTAGGGGGCTAACTTTGAGGCTAACTTTTCACCCAAATGTTTGTCCTCTCTTCCTCCTTGTTTCGAGCCACGCTTTTCTTCCTTTGGGCCACGCTTTTCTTCCTTGATTTGGTCATGGGTCACGCTTTTAGAAGCGTGGCCTAAGCCTCCAAAGTGTGCTCCAACTTCAAAGTGTGCCCAAAATTCCTCTTTTCTTCTTTTTAGCTTATTTTGTGCTCTTTTTGCTTCTTTTTCTTCTTATTCCCTACAAAGTTTATCAAATCAAAAAATCAAAGAAATGTACCATTTAAGCACCAAAGAATGCAATATTTAAGCACTAATCATAAATTTCTTGTATGAAAAAGCATAGAAAAACATGACATGGTGACATGTCATCACAGAAATCACCCCAACTTTGGATGGGGAAATCAACAAGATCAGAGATGCCACAACCTCAACTCCAACAACTATGCAACTCTTCAAAACACCTCACAGAGACATTACCAACACCCATCCAACCAATCTTCACAACCACCTAATCTCAACCCCAAATCAATCACCGAGGAGAGGCTCTCAAAAATTGAGGCTCTACTTGAAAGCCTATGCAAGGACATTCAAGATAGTAAAGCCTTCCGGGAAGAAGTGCAATCCAACATGCAGAATCAAGATGCTGCCATCAAGAAATTGGAAACACAGGTTGAATTTGATGACAGGTCATCATATACCCATTTTTCAAGCTAATTTCACTTGTTTTACTAGTTTTTATGCACTTTCTTGTATCCTAAGTAAGCAATTTGGAATGAAAATGCATAACTTCTTTAAATCAAGCAACCACCATTAAATTGATGCTAAATCATGAAGTTTAAGCAAGAATTAATTGATTTTTAATGAATTATAAACTTTATGAGTTTAGAGATACTTTGAGTGGTTGTTTTGGTTTCTTGTAGGTGAAGAAAGGAAGAAAAGAGGAAAAACAGGGCTTAAGAAAGCGTGGCCCAAGGGAAGAAGGAGTGTGGCGCATAGAAGGAGGAAGCAAACATTGCCCTCCATAAGGGCACACTGCACTCCAGGAGAGCAACATTATGAGCCAAACCTTGAAAAGCATCACTGCCCTGCCCACAACAAGGGCGGAGCACAATTTGATGCTAAGAATCAAAGAGAGCAAAAACTCTGCCCTGCCCTCCTCAAGAGCAATATCGGGCTTCAACCAAGAAAAATTCAAAAGGAATTGCTTCACAATGCTTCCTATGGGTTTCGAACCCAAGGACAAGGAGGAAAGGAGTAGCGCTCAAGCACAATAAAATCAAGCAAAAATTAGCTTGCTTTCATTCTCCCTGGATCGAACACGGCACCATGAGGAAGCAAGGAACTAAGCATGACTTTGGTGCCAAGAAAACCAAAGAAAAGAAGTAGCGTGTGCCTCTACCAAGTTTCGAACTTGGGACTTCACCTTTGGCACATTGCCCTGCCCTCCACAAGGGCAGGGCAGCATTTTGTGATGCACGGCCAGCGCACAAGATTGGCACGCACCAAGGGAGTCTCGGCCAGCAGCAGCGTGCGCGGGCAGAATCTGGCGCACCAAGAAAACTCTGCCCTGCCCTCCACAAGGGCAGGGCAGTATCTTGCAGCATCACACGCACCAAACACGCATGCAACAAGGGCTGCACGCACCATTTTCTGCCCTGCCCTCCACAATGGCAGGGCAGCCTCCTGGGAGCTACTTCCTCATGGGCTGAAATTGGATTAAAAATCCAATTAAATTCATTTCTTCACGAAATCAAAAGCCCATCCAAATTCCAAAATCCAAGAATAGAAAGTGTATAAATAGGAGATAGTTTGATGTAATTAGAACCTTTCTTTTCACTTTTAACTTTTGAACCTTCTTTTGATTTTTGAATTTGGAGACTTCATTGAGAGCTTTGAATTGAGATTTGAGAGAATTAGGAAGGAGAATTGATCTCTCTTCTTCCTCGTTCTTGCTTGAGCATTTTTACTTTTCTTGTTTGAATCTTGGATGTGAAGAATTGAGGAATTTCTGTCTCAATCTCTATTTAAGATCTCTTTGATTATCTCATTACATAATTAAAGATCCTGGAGGTTTCTTCCTACCTTGCACTATTGGAAGCCTATTCATCAACAAGGGGATGTGTGACTTAGGAGCGAGTATAAATCTAATTCCATCTTCGTTAGTGAGAAAGCTTGGCATAGGAGAGGTGAAACCAATACAGATGTCCTTGGAATTGGTGGACCAATAAGTGGTATATCCTAAAGGGTTGATTGAGAACCTTTTAGTTAAGATTGACAAGTTCATCTTTCCGGCAGACTTTGTGATCCTAGATTCAGCAGAGAATGAGAATGACTCCATAATACTTGGTCAACCATTTTTGGCCACTGCTAGAGCCATTGTAGACATAGAGCAAGGAGAGCTAACCCTCAGGATGCATGAAGAGAGCATCACCTTGAAAGTGTTTCCAGAATCACAAAGTAATGAAGAAACAAGTAAGACAAGTGACTGTCTTCCAAGGCAAGCAACCAACAACACAGTAGAACAGAAGAGTGAGCAGGTACAAGGAGGGAAAGGAATTCAAAAAGAGGCCGGGATGATAAACAAAAAGGGAGGTATCACAACTCGAGTCACTGTTAAAGGAGACAGATCAGCAAGAAAGAAAAAGAAGAAAAACAAGAAGAAGGCTTACAAAGGGTGGAAGAATAAAAAAATTCCAACTGAAGGATTTTCCAAAGGTGACAAAGTACAATTAGTATATCAACAGCTGGGAACAGAAGATCATTACACTGTCAACTAAGTACTCTCTCTTGAGCACACTGAAATTGAGCATCAAGGCACACAGAGAAAGCTTACAGTGAGAGGGGACAAGTTGAGACATCACCAGCATCAACCACCTTAAAGGGAGTTCAATGTCAAGCTAGTGACAATAAAAGAGCGCTTCATGGGAGGCAACCCATGATTTAAGATTCCTGTCCTTTCTTTTATTCAATAAGTTATGATTATCTGAGCATGATTTTGAACGTTCATATAAATGCATTCATTGTTTTGAAGCACATGTCAGACTTCTAAGTTTGGTGTGCCTTGAGGGGGTTATTCTTAGAACATATGCATAGTCCTTTTTGATGAAGCATATGACCAAACACTAAGTTTGGTGTCTGCATGTGTAACAATGTTCAGAAGATCATTTCCTATTCATGGAATCAAAAATCATACAGAGAGGGATCATGCATCAAAAAATTTTTTTTGAAATATAAAATATATATATATATATATATATATATATATATATATATATATCAATTGTGAAGAATTTACTGCATTGCTAAGCCATCTTCTCAGTAAGAGATAAGTTTGGTGTTCACCAACCTTTAGCAATTCTAATTAAGAGACACAATTGATCATTTATGAAAAAGAAACAAAAACATTTTTCTTCTTTATTGTAATTCACTTACCAACATATACATTCATATCCTAAGGCTAGCTGTTTTGGTTTATTCAGGAGAAAGAGATTGAGACAAATTCAAGGAGGGGTCACGGCTAGGACAAGCTAAGTGAGGAGTGGTCACATGTGCCTAGAAAAACGTGCTCCTTGGGAAGCAGAATTTGCATGCATGCATCATCGAACACCTAAATGCATGCAACCAATGAGAAGAGAATCCTCGTCAAAGCCTCAACAATGCATGCAGACCGTTCAATCCATGAACCTTTTGTATGATCAACTCAATCTCAACCTTTCATGAGCACCAACGAACTCCTTCCTCATTCATTATGGTTTTGTTAGAAAGTTTGAAGAATTTACCTATAAATAGCCGTTAGCACTAAATGCTTTACACATTCATTCAAGCTACTTTCACTTGTAAGCCATAATCTCCTCTACTCCCAAAACTAAAACCAACAATTCCCTTATCTTACACAACAAAATCGAGCATCATCCCAAACACAACACATCTTTCCTCTACTCTCAAGTTTCCCTTCTTCTCACCTCAAATCTAATGGCCTCCTCAAGTTCAAAAAGAAGGCTGGGAAAGGAACCAATGGTGACCGAGCCTCCATCATATGATGCAAAAAAATTTAGGTCCCAATTCCATGAAGAGAGATATCATAGGTTCATGAAGACAAAGAATGTCATCTATGAGAAGGGCCTTGAGTTGAGGGATGGGGAATACCCCATCATGAGGCAAATCACTAAAGAAAGAAGGTGGGAACTTTTATGTGCTCCTCTTGTTGACATCAGTGCAGTCATGATCAGAGAATTCTATGCAAATGCTGTAAAAGAGAACAAAGATAGTGTCCCCTATACGAGTTATGTCAGAGGAGTTGAAGTGAATTTCAGTCCAGCAGCCATCACAAGGGCCCTGAAGTTGAGAACCATAACTTATGCAAAGCCTAGTTATGAGACCAGATTGCAGATGGAAAACAATCCTGATGAGATCTTGCAAGGGTTATGTATAGAAAACACAGACTGGGAAAGAGATTCAAAAGGAATCCCAAGCCACTTGAAGAGAATAAATCTCACTCCTGTGGCCAAGGGATGGTATGAAATAGTAAGGAGATCTATCCTTCCTACTGGAAACGCTTCGTGGGTCACAATCAAACGAGCACTTTTGACATACTGCATCCTACATGGAGGTAAAATCAACCTCGCACAACTCATATCCGACAATATTCAAGAGATGGCCAACAGCACAAGCAAATCAAGTGGTCTTGGGCATCCAAGTACAATTCTCAGACTGTGCACTAAAGCTGGAGTAATCTTTGAAGATGAGGACACAGAAAAAATGAAAAAAGGGAAAGGAATCACCAAGAGAAGCATGGAAGGGTTGAATGAAGAAGATGATCAAGAGGGAGTGGTAGCTCCCAGACAAAGAAGACCTCAAAGAGAGGGAGAACAAGAGCAAGCTCATGGTGCCATAGACATGAGCCAGCTACACAGAGCAATTGAAGAGCTATCTCAACAACTCATGCAAACTCAACAAGAGCAAAATCAAGGGCGCCAAGAGCAATATCTAGAGCCTCATCCAGAGTTTCGGGAGCAATATGTGAGAGATAAAGAGGAGCGAGAAGCTTGGCAGCGTCAAATGGAGGAGAAGCAAGAGAGATGGCAACAACAAATGATGACTCAGTAGCAAGAATTTCAAGCACAAATTCTTGAAGGACAAAAAGAGCAATACAAAGAATTCAAAGAATCATATGATAAGCTGTACTTTAGTCAAGCTAAAGCAGGGGAATATAGTCACAACCTGTATCAATGGAAGAATATTCATCACACCATGGGAGAAGTTAGATATGCGCAAAGAATGGAGAGTAATGAAAACATACAAGCAAGGTTGGAGTACCTGACCCATAATTTGCCAACACTCAATCCACAGATCAAGCCATTTGAGCAATGCCCTGAATTTGGAGCCAAGCAACAAGCAAGGTCTCATCACTATACGGAGGTAACATTTAACAGATTGGAAGAAGTTGGGCTCTCAGGACTCTTAGATTCTGTCTGGGATAGAAGATGTCCTAGTGAAGAGATCCGAGACTATTCCAAGCTAGGGAAGAAAAAGAAGAAAAAGGGAGAATCAAGCAGTAGCCACAACCATTAGAAGGTGGCAAAGTTCTTTCATACCTCTTCTTTCATACTTCTAATAAGGAGAAGCATGTCTGAAACATGATATGCCTCCACTGTTTATTTCATTTTTATTTCATTTTCTTGTACTTTTCCTTGTTCAATAAGTAGCTAGAGAAATGATTTGCATAATGCTTGTCATCCATCACCTAGCCGAATTTTGTTTTGTTTCCCATATGCTTGAATAAAAGAGAATTGTTTGAATTGAAAAGTGAATATCCAATGTTGCATAAGTTAGAATGGAAGTTAATGGTGGTGTATGTGTTTGATTAAATGCATAACTCATAAAATAATTGCTGCATAATGTCATTTTCATTTAAGTGTGATCTAGCTTGCTGTTATAAAGGTTCTTATCAGTAAAGAAAAGCCCTTGAGAGCAAAAATAAAACAGAAAGAAAAGAAAGAAGAAAAAGCCAATGTGGCAAGAAAAACAAAGAATAAAGGCTGGACACCAATAGCTTGGACCCTAGGACACATGCCTGTGGTGTTCTTGTACTAGGATATGCTTGGATAAGTAAATTCTGAGGGGTATTTCAAAACCCGGTCACTTAGATCAACTGATTTGGGATGGCCAATTGAAAGTCCACAATAAAGAGCAACCTAGATACAGAACATTTAGTTATCCAAAGAGATGCTGGGCATCAATGATCCTAGGAAGAAATAGTGAGCCATGTGTCTGTGGTGGAAAGATGTTGAGTAAAAATAAAGCCAAAGGCTACTACTGCAACATTAGACACCAAGCCTCCAAAAAATTAATAAGCTTGTCAAGCAACATGAGAAAAGAAAAGTTAGCAAGGGAGCAAAGAAAGAACAAACCTTATAACAGCAAGTTTAGTAAGCCTTTGAGGAAAAATGTATATTATGTAACAGCAACAATAATTGAGTTATCATTGTCTGCATAAAAACTCCATGAATCAAGTTCTGCTATGTGCCTAATAAGGATATGTTTTCTTTTCTTGTTCATTTCATTTCCTCTTAGTTTTGATGCTTGCTTGGGGACAAGCAAGAATTAAGTTTGGTGTTGTGATGACAGGTCATCATATACCCATTTTTCAAGCTAATTTCACTTGTTTTACTAGTCTTTATGCACTTTCTTATATCCTAAGTAAGCAATTTGGAATGAAAATGCATTACTTCTTTAAATCAAGCAACCACCATTAAATTGATGCTAAATCATGAGGTTTAAGCAAGAATTAATTGATTTTTAATGAATTATAAACTTTATGAGTGGTTGTTTTGGTTTCTTGTAGGTGAAGAAAGGAAGAAAAGAGGAAAAACGTGGCTTAAGAAAGCGTGGCCCAAGGGAAGAAGGAGTGTGGCGCATAGAAGGAGGAAGCAAACATTGCCCTCCAAAAGGGCACACTGCCCTCCAGGAGAGCAACATTATGAGCCAAACCTTGAAAAGCATCACTGCCCTGCCCACAACAAGGGCGGAGCACAATTTGATGCTAAGAATCAAAGAGAGCAAAAACTCTGCCCTGCCCTCCTCAAGAGCAATATCGGGCTTCAACCAAGAAAAATTCAAAAGGAATTGCTTCACAATGCTTCCTATGGGTTTCGAACCCAAGGACAAGGAGGAATGGAGTAGCGCTCAAGCACAATAAAATCAAGCAAAAATTAGCTTGCTTTCATTCTCCCTGGATCGAACACGGCACCATGAGGAAGCAAGGAACTAAGCATGACTTTGGTGCCAAGAAAACCAAAGAAAAGAAGTAGCGTGTGCCTCCACCAAGTTTCGAACTTGGGACTTCACCTTTGGCACATTGCCCTGCCCTCCACAAGGGCAGGGCAGCATTTTGTGATGCACGGCCAGCGCACAAGATTGGCACGCACCAAGGGAGTCTCGACCAGCAGCAGCGTGCGCGGGCAGAATCTGGCGCACCAAGAAAACTCTGCCCTGCCCTCCACAAGGGCAGGGCAGCATCCTGTAGCATCACACGCACCAAACACGCACGCAACAAGGGCCGCACGCACCATTTCCTGCCCTGCCTTCCACAATGGCAGGGCAGCCTCCTGGGAGCTACTTCCTCATGGGATGAAATTGGATTAAAAATCCAATTAAATTCATTTCTTCACCAAATCAAAAGCCTATCCAAATTCCAAAATCCAAGAATAGAAAGTGTATAAATAGGAGATAGTTTGATGTAATTAGAACCTTTCTTTTCACTTTTAACTTTTGAACCTTCTTTTGATTTTTGAATTTGGAGACTTCATTGAGAGCTTTGAACTGAGATTTGAGAGAATTAGGAAGGAGAATTGATCTCTTTTCTTCCTCGTTCTTGCTTGAGCATTTTTACTTTTCTTGTTTGAATCTTGGATGTGAAGAATTGAGGAATTTCTGTCTCAATCTCCATTTAAGATCTCTTTGATTATCTCACTATATAATTGAGTTGAATCCAATTTCCTTTACTGCTTCCTCTTTAATTTCTTGTTAATTGCTTTGTGAATTTGGATCTGGGAAGGCAATTGAGATCTAGACTTTGCTATCTAGTCTCTGGAGTCCTGAGATCCCATTTTCCTTTTGGTTCTTCTGTGAACCCCTGCTGCAATTTAGTTTCCCCTTCTGTTTGAGATTTAACAGAATTCAAATCACCTCTTGCTTTGACAATTGTTGCAATTTACTTTCCCTTGCTTGAATTCTGACATCCCAGTCCTTAAATCCCTTTTTCATTCAAGCAATTTATATTTCTTGCACTTTAAGTTACTTCAATTTACATTTCTTGCACTTTAAGTTTCAGTCATTTAATTTCTTGTTCTTTAAGATTCAGCTCTTTTACTTTCAGTTCTCTTTAATTTCTGCAATTCTTCCCTCCCCCTTTACATTTTCTGTCATTTACTTACTGTTGGATACAAAATCACTCAACCAAAACTTGATTCACTTGACTAAATCAGCCACTAAACTAAAATTGCTCAATCCTTCAATCCCTGTGGGATCGGCCTCACTCCCGTGAGTTTTATTACTTGATGCGACCCGGTACACTTGCCGGTGAGTTTTGTGTTGGATCGTTTTCCACACATCAGAATTTTTATTCAAGCAAGTTCCTGGACACAACAATTGCAGCAATATTAACTCAATGCCAAAGGAGGAATGTCAAGCCATCACCCTCAGAAGTGGAAAGGAACTGAAGGAGACCCACAAGCAAACACCAGAGGAGAAACCGGGTGAAGAAAACAAGGGACATGAGGAGGCTCAACCCTCAACCCCTAAGCCACACCAAGAAGGAGAAGCGCCCAGATCATGTCTCCCAAAAGCTCCATACCCCCAACGACTACAATTAAAGATGAAGGGGAAGGACAACCAATTCTCAAGATTCCTGGAAATCTTCAAGAAATTACAAATAAACATACCCTTTGCTGAGGCAATAGAGCAAATGTCACTCTATGCCAAGTTCTTGAAGGAATTGATGACAAAAAAGAGAAGCTAGAAGAACAATGAGACTGTAGTACTCACAGAGGAATGCAGCGCCATCATCCAACACAAATTGCCCCAGAAATTGAAGAACCCTGGAAGTTTCCAAATCCCTTGCATCATTGGGGAAATCACTGTAGAAAAGGCTTTATGTGATCTAGGAGCCAGCATAAATCTAATGTCTCTAGCAATGATGAAAGAAATGAATATTAAGGAAGCTAAACCAACAAGAATGGCTTTACAACTAGCAGACAGATCATTCAAATTTCCCCATGGGATAGTAGAAGATTTGTTAGTGAAGGTGGGGGACTTCATCTTTCCAACAGATTTTGTGGTATTAGACATGGAGGAAGCAGCTAATACTTCCATCATTCTGGGAAGGAAATTCTTGGCCACTGTCAGAGCCCTTATTGATGTCCAAAAGGGTGAACTTGTCCTTAGACTACATGATGAGAAATTGACATTCAATATGTTTAAGGCCATGAGCTATCCACACAACTCATTGGGAGAATGCATGAGGTTGGATTCTGTAGAGGCTTTGATACAAGAAACTCTTGAAGAAGAATTTGAAGCATCAACAGAAGAGGAATTAGCAGCAAGCAAAGAAGCTGCAGCTGCTGAAACACATGTTCAAGGGATACTAGAAGAAAAGGAGGAAGAAAAGAAGTACCCAAACTGGGGCTTAAAACACTGCCAACCACTCTCAAGTATGCTTAATTAGGAGAGAACAAAAGTTATCCAGTGATCATAAATTCAACACTCAGCCAAGAACAAGAAGAAGAGTTGCTTCAAGTCTTACAAAAACATAAGGATGACATAGGATGGACACTTGCTGACTTGAAAGGAATCAGTTCAGCCATATGCATGCATAAGATACTCCTGGAAGAAGGTGCCAAACCTTCCATTTAGCCTCAAAGAAGGTTAAATCCAGCAATGAAAGAAGTGGTACAGAAAGAAGTTATGAAGTTATGGCAGGGAGGAGTAATCTATCCAATTTCAGATAGCCAGTAGGTCAGTCCAGTTCAAGTAGTTCCCAAGAAAGGAGGAATCACTGTGGTGCCCTACGAAAGGAATGAGCTAATCCCTACAAGAACCATCACAGGCTGGAGAATGTGTATTGACTACAGGAAGCTCAATGAAGCCACAAGAAAGGATCATTTCCCACTTCCCTTCATGGATCAAATGCTGGAAAGACTTGCGGGACATGCATATTATTGTTTTCTAGATGGTTATTCAGGATATAACCAAATAGTGGTTGATCCAAGAGACCAAGAGAAAACATCCTTCACCTGCCCATATGGAGTGTTTGCTTACAGGCGCATGCCATTTGGGCTATGTAATGCGCTTGCAACTTTTCAACGCTGCATGCTCTCCATCTTTTCAGACATGATAGAGAAGTTCATTGAAGTTTTCATGGATGACTTCTCCGTATTTGAAGATTCCTTTCCTAGTTGCCTAAACCATCTTGCCTTGGTATTGAAAAGATATCAAAAAACCAATTTAGTCTTGAACTAGGAAAAATGTCATTTCATGGTGACAGAGGGAATAGTTCTTGGCCATAAGGTTTCTAATCAAGGCATTGAGGTAGACAGAGCTAAGGTGGAGCTAATTAAAAAGTTACCTCCACCAAGTGATGTCAAGGCAATTAGGAGCTTTTTGGGACATGCTGGCTTCTACAGAAGATTTATTAAAGATTTTTCAAAGATAGCCAAGCCTTTAAGCAATCTCCTAATGTCTGATGCCCCATTCATTTTTTATGAGAAATGCATGCTAGCATTTGAAAACTTGAAAAAGGGGTTATCCTCAGCTCCTATCATCACCCCAACTGATTGGAATTTACCATTCGAACTAATGTGTGATGCATCTGATTTCGCAGTTGGGGCAGTGTTAGGACAGAGAAAAGAAAATTTGGTGCATGTCATATACTATGCTAGCAAAGTCCTTAATGACACTCAAAGGAACTATACCACTACCGAAAAGGAGTTGTTGGCAATAGTTTTTGCATTTTACAAATTTAGATCATATCTTATTGGCTCCAAAGTTATTGTTTTCACTGATCACACAGCACTCAAATATCTATTTGCCAAACAAGAGTCGAAACCAAGACTATCAGATGGATCTTATTGTTGCAGGAATTCAACATTGAAATTAGAGACAAAAAGGGTGTGGAGAACAAAGTGGCAGATCATCTATCCCGGATTCCTTATGAGAAGGATGATGCCCATGATATAAATGTAAATGAATTCTTCATAGATGAGCAGCTAATGATGATTCATAAAGCACCATGGTTTGCAGATATTGCCAATTTTAAAGCAGCTGGTGACTTACCCCCTGGAATCAACAAATATCAAAGAAGAAAGTTCATCAATGATGCCAAGTACTTCATTTGGGATGAGCCTTACCTCTTCAAGAAATGCTCAAATGGAATTCTTAGAAGGTGCATCTCAGAAGAAGAAGGACGGAAGGTCCTGTGGAGTTGTCACAGTGCTAGTTATGGAGGTCACTTTGGAGGAGAAAAAACAGCCGCCAAGGTACTGCAAAGTGGATTCTTCTGGCCCACTATCTTTAAAGATGCCAAGGAATTAGTGAGAAGCTATAACGAATGCCAAAGGGCTGGCAACCTACCTAAGAGAAATGAGATGCCACAACAATACATTATAGAGCTTGAGCTGTTTGATGTGTGGGGGATCGATTTCATGGGACCATTCCCATCTTCATATTCAAAAAAATTCATCTTGGTGGCAGTGGACTATGTATCTAAATGGGTGGAGGCAGTGGCAACCCCAGCTAATGACAACAAGGTAGTTATAAACTTCCTTCGAAAGAATATCTTCACCAGGTTTGGAGTCCCACGAGCTCTCATTAGCGACGGAGGAAGCCATTTTTGCAATAGACCATTGGAAGCCTTACTCCTGCGATATGGGGTAAAGCATAAGGTTGCCACACCTTATCATCCACAGACAAGTGGGCAAACAGAGATATCCAACCGAGAGTTGAAAAGAATTCTAGAGAAGACTGTGGGGATATCAAGAAAAGATTGGGCAAAGAAACTAGATGATACTCTTTGGGCATACAGGACAGCCTTCAAAACACCAATTGGAATGTCCCCATATCAACTGGTGTATGGTAAGGCTTGTCACTTGCCATTCGAGTTGGAGCACAAGGCCTCCTGGGCCCTTAAAATACTGAACCTAGATAGCATTGCTGCTGGTGAAAAAAGGGTCCTACAGCTTCAAGAATTGGAAGAATTTAGGTCTCAATCCTATGAAAATACCAAGATTTACAAAGAAAAAGTAAAAAGGAGACATGATCTCAACTTAGTACCCAGAAGTTTCGAAGAAAGGCAACATGTGCTTCTCTACAACTCTAGACTGAAACTCTTTCGTGGGAAACTCAAATCAAGATGGTCGGGACCCTTTCTAGTCACAAAAGTTTCGCCTTATGGACACATAGAAATAATGGAAGAAAACTCAAGGAGAAGGTTCACGGTGAATGGGCAAAGACTCAAACACTACTTGGGCAGTATGGGGGAGACCCCCAAACAGTAGTACAACCTCACCTGAAGAAGGAATCGTCGAGCTAGCGACGCTAAAAAAGTACTTTGTTGGGAGGCAACCCAACCTGAGGTAATTTTCCTTTCATAGGTCTTTTGATAAAAATGTCAAAGTGGGTTCTCTATAGTGTGAAGAGCTAAGTTTGGTGTTACACACCAAAAATAATACAAGGGTGAATATAGGGCTCTAAGTTTGGTGTCCCACAAAAATCCCAGCCTAAGAGTGCATTGCAGCCCTTAATGATGAAGCATTGCTCTAGCAATTAGAGAACTCACTTGACAGAGGCTTAGCCTCTAATACATAGATTGTCTTTTTAACTCATAGTGTTTCAGAATAAAAAGCACACAAAGTTATTGCATACATCCAATTTGTCAAGGTAAGCAAGGAACTAAGTTTGGTGTTGACACACCAAGCCAAGCTCAGAAGCTCACACATACACATGCATGCTAACTCTTTTCCAAGTGCTTAGAGAACAAGCAAATTTCAATAGTGTTACAGGATTCCAATCAACCCCAAGGGATGAGCATACCTCATTATCCAAGGAAACAGACAAGGACATGATTGCTAGGACGATAACGCCAAGGAAGATATCATGAGGTTGTATCAAACCATCTCGAAATAGCGAACTCTAAGTGAAAATTGATTGAATGAAACCTGCATATTGTACTTGTTCTTCCTTATTCACATCCTAGTGTGCTAGCCTAATGTCTTGAATGCTCACTTTCATCTTCTTTACTTGTATGCTTGTCTCTCTAAGTTTATCTAAAAGAAAATGTTATGGGAAGAACAAGAGTGGAGTCATTTTGTGAAGTGCATTCTAAATATTTGTGGTAGGTTGATTAGTAAGCTAAGCTGGTTCACCAAGAAAGGAAAGAAAGCAACTATCCATCCTAAGTCCTATGTTTGAAACACATTCTTGGAGGCTAGCTAAACAACAAGATCCCAACAAGAAAAGAAAAAGAGCAATACAATTGAAAATAAGAAAAGAAACACAATAAGAAACAATGTTAGGCACCAAGGGTTTCAAAAATTGAGGCATCTGTCTGTGGTGTTTATGTACAAGGGATATACTTGGAAGAATAAGCTCTTAGGGGTGCCTTATCACTTGGTAACTTGGGTTAACTAATCCGAGATTATCAGCTGAAAGTTCACTATCAAGAGTAACCTTTGCTACAGAGCACTTAGTAACCCAAAGAGGTGCTGGACACCAAGGTCTCAAGAAAGAAAGAATAACAAACCATGTGCCTGTGGTGTGTATGTATGAGGGAAAGAGATTTGAGGGAGTAAGTCCTTAGGGGTGTCTTAACACCTAGCACCCTAAAACCAACTGGTTTGGGAGTGTTGGCTGAAAGCTTATCATAAAAAGTCACCCTCTTACAAAGCACTTAGCAAAAAGAAAAATAAACTTTGAAAAGGAAGGAAGGATCACTAAGAAAGAAGCCTCCAGGGATGCAATCAAGAGAGTGACTAGGGATTTGATAAAGGCTTGAAACCTAAAGGGAAAGAACCTAAGTTGCTATGCATGAAACTCCATGAACCAAGAATACCACTTCTATTTTATCTTCTTGTTCTTTCATTTCATTTTTCTTATGCTTCAGTACTTGCTTAGGGACAAGCAAGCTTTAAGTTTGGTGTTGTGATGCCAGGGCATCTAGGCCAGTTTCACTGACCTTTTCTTTACTGTTTTAGGGTAGTTTCATGCATTTTCTGACTGAATAAGGCAAGTTTTGGGTGAAAATACACTTACACATTGATTCAAGCAACTATTGTGAATTTTGCATGATTTCATGAGATTTTTGCTAGAATTGCATGATAACTTGATGATGCATAATCTCATGACTTTAGCTAGAGCTTTTATGCACTTTAATTGCTTGATTTCAGGACAAATGAAGCATGGAAGAACCACGTTAGCATTCACGTTAACTTAGTTAACGAGAACACTAACGTGGAATGGCAAGGAGCTTGCAACGTTAATGAGAAAAGTGATCACCAATAATGCCTGTGAAGCCATCCATAGCTCACGTTAATAGCCACGTTAACTAAGTTAATGTGGTAGTTAACGTAGAAAAAAAAGGGGAACCCTATGTTAATGAGAAAAGTGAACACTAATAACGTTGGGAAACTAGGCAATGCCCCACGTTAAGAGTCATGTTAACTTAGTTAACGTGAACTCTAACGTGGAAGAGGAGCAACAACGCCAACGTTAGTGACACTCACTTTTGTCACTAACTTTGGATCATTAGCATTGCCTACGTTAATTCTCACGTTAAGATTGTTAACGTGAAAGTTAGCGTGGAGTTAAATTCAAAGAACCAACGTTATTAACACTCACTTTTGTCACTAACGTTGGGAGATGGCTTCATTTACTACGTTAAGAGCTACGTTAACTTAGTTAACGTGAGTCCTAACGTAGGAACTTTAGGCAATTGGAGCATTAGTGACAAAGGTGAGTGTCACTAACGCTCTCGAAGGTGAAGAACACCCACGTTAAGAGCCACGTTAGCTAAGCTAACGTGAGACTTAATGTAGGGGCAAGAGGCAAGCCAACGTTAATGGGAAAAGTGAGTCCCATTAACGTTTGCGACAAGGGGCACAAGCCAACGTTAATGAGAAAAGTAAGTCCCATTAACATTGGCCAAGGATTGAATTGGAGACATTAGTAGTCACGTTAAGACTACTAACGTTGGAGTTAACGTGGGTATATAAGGGTGGAACGTTAGTGGAAAAAGTGAATGCCACTAACGTTCTCGCACCCAAAAATGTGACTCAATGTTAATCCCACTAAATGCCCAAGCCTAACTCATATTTCTCTGCAAGCTGGGCCCACTAAAGATGAGAACTGCTTCAACTCAAGGTCCAGAGCCCACATCCAAGACTTGAAGAACTCACTAGAAGATCATGAGGAGTAGTATATATAGGAGTAGTTTAGAACTAGAGAGAAGCTTAGCACTTCTGGGCACTACTCTCTATAGATTTACTTTTTCTGCACTTTAGCATGGATTCTTCTTTTCTGCTATTTTTCATTTCTAGAGCTATGAACAACTAAACCCCTTTCATTGGGTTAGGGAGCTCTGTTGTAATTTGATGGATCAATTATAGTTTTCATTCTTCTTCTTCTTTCTTTTCTCTTGATCTTACTAGAAAGCTTTCAATCTTAATCCAATTGGTTAGTTGTCTTGGAAAAGAAACTCTCCATAATTGGATCTCCTTTGAGCCTTGGAAAAGGGATGAGGAGATCATGCTAGAAATGCTTTCTCATGTTGGACCAAATTGGGATTTGGATGGATATTGTGACATGTAATCCTACCAACACTTTGATTTGTGAATACATGTGGTATAATCAGTGACCACACTTCATCTCTTCCCATGAGAAATTAAATCAAGGAATTGGGCAATTGTTCATGCTTAGAGTGATTGGATTGCCAAGGAATTGGGATCCAATCACTTAAGATTGCCAAGGAGATCAATGAATGCATTGATTGAGGAAGAGATGAGAATGAACTTGATCCGGAGAATGCAACATCTCCTGAACCCAATGATTTCCCCATATCTTATCTTACCCATTCTCTTTACTTTCTGCCATTTAATTTCATGCTTATTACCCCAACTCCCCATTTAAGATTCTGCACTTTAATTCCTGCTATTTACTTTCCAGTCATTTAATTTTCTGCAAATTCCAAATCCAATTTTTGCTCAGCTCAACTAGCACTTTCTTCTAAATCAAATTGCTTGACCAATCAATCCCTGTGGGATTCGACCTCACTCTACTGTGAGTTTTACTTGACGACAATTCGGTATACTTGCCGAAGGAAAATTTGTTGAGAGACAAGTTTTCACTCATCAATGCCTGACTCAAATTCTTTCTGCAAGCAAAGCTAAGGCCACTGAAGACTGTAATTGCTTCAACTAAAGATCAAAGGCCCAGATCCAAGACCTGCAGAGCTAATAGAAGCTCAGAGAAATAGTATATATAGGAGTAGTTTTGAACTAGAAAGGGGGTTGGGATCTGGAGGATCCAAAAATTCTAAACACTCTGTATATTTACTTTCTCTACAATTTAGTTTACTTTAGAATGCACTCTTCATTTTTGCTTTCCATTCCTAGAGCTATGAACAACTAAACCCCTTTTCATTGGGTTAGAGAGCTCTGTTGTAATTTGATGGATCAATTGTAGTTTTCATTCTTCTTCTTCTTTCTTTTCTCTTGATTTTACTAGAAAGCTTTTGATCTTCATCCAATTGGGTAGTTGTCTTGGAAAAGAGGCTATTCATAATTGGATCTCCTCGGAACCTTGGAAGAGGAATAAGGAGATCATGCTATAAATGCTTTCTCATGCTGGACCAAATTGGGGTTTGGCTGGATATAGTGACATAAAATCCTACCAACACTTTGATTCAGAAATGCATGTGGTATAATCAGTGACCATACTTTATCTCATCCAATGAGCAATTAAATCTAGGAATTGGGCAATTGTTCAAGCTTAGAGAGAGTGGATTGCCAAGGAATTGGGATCCAATCACTTAAGATTACCAAGGAGATCAATGAATGCATTGATTGAGGAAGAGATGAAAATGAACTTGATCCGGAGAATGCAACATCTCCTAAGCCCAATGAACTCCCCATTTCTGATCTTACACATTCTCTTTAATTTTCGCTATTTACTTTAATGTTCATCTCCCCAAATTTTCATTTAAGATTCTGCAATTTACTCTTCTGCAATTTACATTCCGCCATTTATTTTCAGCATTTATATTCCCTGTCATCTATCTTTCCCGCCATTTAATTTTCTGCAATACTCAACTCAACTTTGCTTAGCTCAACTAAAACACTCCTCTAATTAATGTTGCTTGACCAATCAATCCCTGTGGAATTCGACCTCACTCTATTGTGAGTTTTTACTTGATGACATTTTGGTATACTTGCCGAGGGAGATTTGTAGCGATACAAGTTTTCATGCATCAAGTTTATGGCACCATTGCTGGGGATTAATTGTGATTAACATACTACCGGTTGATTGATTTACTAGATTAGACACTTTTCATTTGTCTTTGTTTTCTTTTGTTTCTTTATTTTCTTTTGGTAACTAACTTTTTGTGATATTGCCTCACTGGGAATTTCCTGAATTGTGACAAGGAGAATTCCAATCTCTTTTATCTTGGTGATTGTTGTTTGATGCAGAGTATTTTGAAGAAAAACGGAGTATAGATCATCCTTTGGTCAATCAAGTTATATGGGATACTTCTCACCACCACAAAATAATTCATATTATTATGACAATGGTGGTTGGGAATATCAAAAACATGAAATGGGGTGCTTCTCAGGGTCACAAAATAATCCATATTTTGATGAATTTGATCACTACTCAAGTTGTGGCTGGGAAGATCAAAACCAAAGAGATTTCACTTTTTCACACCCTATTTATCAAGAGCCGTCATCCTTTAATTATTCAACCTCACCTCCTAGCTTTTCGCATCAAAACCCTTCACCGCTTGGATATGCCTCAACACAAAATTCCTTCCCACATCCATGCAATTTATCTTACCACTCACACAATTCATTCAATTACACATAAAATTCTTCTCACAGTCCACAAAACCCATATCATTACCCACAAGAGTCATACCATTCTCAGAACATACAACCACAAAACAGCCAAATCCATTCATAAAATAGCCACCCTCAACCTCCAAATTTAAACCCAGCTGCACACCCTCCCCTCGAGGATAAGCTATCAAGGATAGAGGACCTACTAGCAATGCTCTTGGAAGAATCTAAGGACTTGAGGACTTTAAAAGAGGAAGTAAAATCCATTATGCAGAACCGGGGGGCTGCCATTAAGAAGCTTGAGGCACAAGTTGGATATCTATCAAAGCAAATCCATACCCATAATTCTCTCAGTGACACCATGGCAAACCCAAGGGAGGAATTAGAAGAACAAGAAAAAGAGGCACCCATACCAAGTGAGATTCCTATGAAGAAGGAGGAGGTTGTGAGAGTATATAAGCCCAAAACTCCATACCCACAGAGGCTACCAAGGGTGACAAAGGAACATGCAAACTCAATCACAAAAGGCTCAATGCAACATCATGCAGAAGAAAGGCTAGTCAATCAAGGGAGTCCACACTACTCCAATGAAACAGAGAGTTGCATAAAGAGTGAGTTCATTGAACCACCAATTCAAGAAGCTCTTGATGAAAAGGATGCTCCAACCATCATACAATACCCAAGTTCTGAAATCAAGGTGGTGAAGGCAATCAAGAGGAGCACTAAAAAGAGGATGGTGACCAAGAAGAGAAGGACAATATCCATGAAAAAGAAATGGTCAACCAAAAGCCATCCCACCCCTATCCCAACAAGCAAATTTCCTCAAGCTAATAACAAAAGAAAGCTACTGGGGAGAGGCACTCAAAACAAGGGGCATTAACTGGCTCCTCTTTCCTCTTGAGGTCATTTCTCCTAACAAACTGGAAGAAAAGGAAGAAAGTCCTGATCAACATGTCAAGCTAATGACATTAAAAGAGCGCTTGTTGGGAGGCAACCCAACCGTAGGTAACATTTCCTTGCTTTGCTTAGTTTACTTTTAATAATTTGGTATATGGTTGCATTCTAAATTTGGTGTTGCCATGCAACAACATGAGTTTCAATCTTCACTGGGTATTTGCATCATTCTAAAATGAAAGTGTGACACAAAGTTTGGCATTGCCACTTAACTTTCATGTAAAGTACCATGCAAACACCACTTATTAATGCAATCACAATGTTTCTATTTTTAGTTCTTGTGCCTTTATTTGTATCCTTAATTTTGCTTGCTTAAGTACATGCATTACTCACATTTTGTTGTGTAAGACACTCATGATCCATCATAGACCCCATCACCATTGTTTTAATTGTTGATTGAGTATAATCAATCATTCTAAGTTTGGTGTGAGAAGGGGAAGAATAGGAGGAAAAGGACAACAATAATGAAGATGAACTACAAGGTGGTAAAGTTCCTTTTTCCTCTTACTTATTTTCGACACTTTAAATTGTATGATTGTCTTCTATTTTCTTTGTATGCATGTGTGATTACTCCTTATGAATAAACATAATTTGATGATTTGAATTATAACATGTTGCTATGACACTATGACTACCATCTTGAGTTTTGGAAGTCAAAGTAAGTGAGAATCATGATCTTAAACAAACAAGGTCATTAAAGAAGAAGTTAGCATAAGCTTATAAATATTGGGAAGCTAGCATGACTATTGTTGCTCAATTGCATTTGAATTTTCTTAATTGAAGTTTTCATCTAAGACATTTTATGAAATTTTTAAAATCATAAAAACCTTGAAGGAGCGATTGCAATTAAGGCAAGAAAAGAAAAGGGAAGGAATAAGAAAGCTGAAGGCTTTGGGTATCAATGACAATTCATTTGTTAAGTACTTGTGGTATTTATGTATCAAGCAAAAAGTTTGAAAACAAAACACTTAGAGTCAAGGCTAGGCTCAAGTGCAAAGCACTCCCTCAAAGCTCAAGGCTCTGAGCATCAATGATTAGAGAGTCAAGAAAAGAAACAAATGAGCATAAAGAAGTCCTCTAATTAAATGCTTGTGGTACTTATGTATCAAGTGGTAATACTTGAAAACAAAGCATTTAGAGTCGTAGTTTTGCTTTTAACTCATGGTGTAAAGCACCCAAAAGTTGAGCCAAAAAACAATTAAAAGGATTGCTTCAAAAAAGAAACATAAAGAAAAGATTTCATAAAGTGAGCTAAATAGAAACATCAAACATTTGAATCTCTTTTGTGATTGTTGGATGCATAGAAAACTAGCCAACCATGAACATTACACTGCTATTCTTCTCACCCTGGATTGTCAAACCTTATTGCATGATTCTCTTCTTGCTTAGGGACAAGCAATATTTAAGTTTGGTGTTGTGATGCTAGGGTATCTTGGCTAGTTTTGCTAGCCATTTTTGTATGTTTTAGGTGGGTTTCATGCATTTTCTTGGGAAATAAGTAAATATTTGGTTAAATATGCATCCACACCCTGATCCAAACAAACAATGTGAATTTTGAACAATTTCATGAGAATTATGCATGAATTGAATGATAAAATGGATGATGCATAATGTCATGATTAAGAGCAAGACTTTGGTGCACTTTGTTAGATTGATTTCAAGTAACAAGAAGCAGAGAAGAGCCACGTTAGTGGCTACGTTAGTGCCACTAACATGGACATTAACGTAGAAGGGAAGCAAGCTTGGAAAGTTAGTGGCAACGTTAACACCACTAACTTTAGCGAAGGGCAAGAAGACCCACGTTAGCGGCCCCGTTAGTGCCACTAACGTGGGCATTAACGTGGAGCAAAAAGGGAGCCAATGTTAGTGACACTAACTTTGTCACTAACGTTGGAAAAGGCTAAGAACACCCACGTTAGTAGCCCCGTTAGTGCCACTAACGTGGGCATTAACGTGGAAGAAGGAGGCAGCTATGAAGTTACTGGCAACGTTAATGCCACTAATTTTAGTGAAGCAAAGAAGGCCTACGTTAGTGGCCACGTTAGTGCCACTAACGTGGGCAAAATCTCACCCGACAGCCTGACCATGCCTTCTTCAAACAAGAATAACTTGAGCCACAAAGCTTCAAAATGAGGTGATTCTAGTGGCATTGGAAAGTAGGATTCCAAAGCTTTCCAAGCATATATGGTACTACATGGTGGACACTAAATTTGAGGGAGAAAATCTGTCCCGAAAATGCAAAGATGAACATAGTATCAACCTGTAGTAAGGCCAGCTGACCTCTTCACCTTCCAAGAAGTGTAACTCGAGCTGTGGAGCTCCAAATGATGCACTTCCAACGACGTTGGAAAGTATACATCCTGGGCTTTCCAAAAATATATAATAGTATGGGGTGGACGTTAATTTTGATCTTCAGAACCTGGCAATATTAATCCCCTGAACGCTGACGTTAGTGTGGATAACGTTGCCACTAACGCCAGCGACTACGCCAGCGACCCTGTCCCTTCAAAGGAACATAACTTGAGCTACAGAGATCTAATTGAGATGATTTTAGTTGCGTTAGAAAGCTGACATTCAGAGCTTTCCAACGATATATAATACTCTATAGTGGGCATGAAATTGGAGCACAAATAATAGGCATCGTTTAAGCCCCAAAAAACACCAATTGGGTAGCAAGTGTGATGTTAGTGCCACTAACTTCAGCACTAACGCCACACTTGTAGCGTTAGTGTGGCTAACGGCAGCAATAATGTAAAGTCACCCTGGACCTCAATTTGATTCACTTCTCTCTCAATCCCACTTCAAAGTTCAAGCAAGCAAAGCCTACAATTGTCAACTAATCAAGGCCACAAGAAGCATCTAGAATAGTTAATTTTCATTTCATTGTAATTTGCTTTCAATTTCATTTTATTTTGTAAATTAGTAGAGCCTATATAAAGGCCTTAGTTTTTATAATGAAGAAGATGGTATTCTGGGCGCTGGGTACACCACAGAAGAGGGGTCTTCGGACTTACCTCCCCCCTACACTCTTCTTCCTTTTCTCTTCTTTTTCTTTTCTTAGTAGTAGTTTAATTCCAGTTTGTACTTTTCATTTATGAACTTTGACATTTCAATTTTAGTTTTTATCTTCATCTTTATTTTTGTGCACTTTCTTTCTTTTCTGTTTTGATAGAGAAATGAACAACTAAACCCCTTTACATTAGGTTTGGGAACTCTGTTGTGATTTGATGGATCAGTTGTAGTTTTCATTCTTCATCTTCTTTCTTTTCTCTTAATTTTACTAGAAAACTTTTGATCTTCATCCAATTAGGTAATTGTCTTGGAAAAGAGGCTATTCATAATTGGATCTCCTCGAAACCTTGGAAGAGGAATGAGGAGATCATGCTAGAAATGCTTTCTCATGCTGGACCGGATTGGGGTTTGGGTGGATATAGTGACATATAATCCTACCAACACGTTGATACAGAAATGCATGTGGTATAATCAGTGACCATACTTCGTCTCTTCCCATGAGCAATTAAATCAAGGAATTGGGCAATTGTTCAAGCTTAGAGAGATTGGATTGCCAAGGAATTGGGATCCAATCACCTAAGATTTCCAAGGAGATCAATGAATGCATTGATTGAGAAAGAGATGAGAATGAATTTGATCTAGAGGATTGCAATATCTCTTGATCCCAATGTTCATTTTATTTTTAGTTCTTACATCTACATTCTTGTCAATTTACTTTTCTGCACTTTATAGTTTTCCTTTACAATCATGCTATTTATATTTCCTTGTTGCTTATCACTCCAATATGATTCGTTTAACTAGGATAATCAACTAACCATTGATTGCTTAATCCGTTAATCCCTGAGGGATTCGACCTCACTCTATTGTGAGTTTTTACTTGACGATAATTTGGTATACTTGCTGAGAAAAACTTGTAGCGATACAAGTTTTCATGCATCAGGCCACTTTGGTGGCGAAAGGACAGCTACTAAAATCCTTAAAGCGGTTTTTATTGGCCGACTCTCTTTAGAGATTCTCGGGAATTTGTGAGAAACTGTGACAAGTGTCAAAGGGCAGGGAACCTTCCCCACAATCATGAGATGCCACAGCAAGGAATTCTAGGCATTAAGTTGTTTAAAGTGTGGGGTATTGATTTCATGGGTCCTTTCCTACCCTCATATTCAAACACTTACATCTTGGCGGCAGTGGATTATGTGTCCAAGTGGGTGGAAGCAGTGGCCTTACCCATTAATGATGCCAAAGTGGTGATGAGCTTTCTTCAGAGATATATCTTCAGGTGGTTTGGTGTCCCAAAGACACTAACCAGTGAAGGAGGAAGCTACTTCTACAAAAAATAGCTAAATTCACTTCTTTGGAGATATGGAGTCTGTAATAAGGTGAAAACCCCCTATCACCCTCAGATAAGTGCACAGGTTGAGGTCTCCAATAGAGAACTCAAGAGAATTATAGAAAAGACCGTTAGCATTTCAAAAAAGGACTGTGTTAGGAAGCTTGATGATGCTCTCTGGGCCTACGGAACCGCATTCAAGACGCCTATTGGTAGGTCCCCCTATCAGTTGGTCTATGGTAATGCCTATCACTTGCTAGTGGAGTTGGAGCACATGGCATATTGGGCAACAAAGTTCCGGAACTTTGATGCCAAAGCTATAGGAGAAAAGATGTTGCTCCAACGAAATGAGCTTGATAAATTCAAAATCTCAGGTTATGAGAATTCTAAGCTCTATAAAGAAAAGTCTTATTGTTCATGCCAGGTCAAAAAGTCTTATTATTCAACTCAAAGTTCAAGCTCTTTCCCGGGAACTTGAGGTCTCAGTGGTCAGGACCTTTTTGGGTAACCAGGGTGTCGCCGTATGGTCATGTGAAACTTTAGGAAGAAAACTCAGATAGAAGATTCACAATCAATGGCCAAAGGCTAAAGCATTATCTTGGAGGCAAAATTGATCGCCAGAGGTCTGCTCATCGGCTGACTTAACAAAGTTGAGTGTCAAGCTAGTGATGTTAAAAGAAGCGCTTGTTGGAAGAAAACCCATTCTTCGTATCCTTTGATTTCGCATTTTATTTGATTTTATTTTAGTTATCATAGTTATTTGCAGTTTTCGTTTGTTTTACATGTGTTTCGGACATGCAAAAGGTTTTAAAATAGGAATAGGATGAATCAGAAGGGAAAACAGAGAAGAAGTGATTCAGGTGCTCTGGTGCTAAATGCCAGGCTAGGCGTTTAGCACCGAATGGAACGTAATTTAGCGGAAGCTTTTTGTTTGGGTGGCGCTGAACGCCAGGTTAGGCGTTTAGCACCAAAAATGGCACACATTTTGAGGAGTTTTCACGTCGACAGTGGTGCTAAACGTGATCTAGGATGTTTAGCGCTAGCATGCACGAATCGCTAAAGGAAGCCACTGTCTCAATGGCGCTAAATGCCAACGTAGGCATTCAGCGGCAGAAATGGCATGAAATTTGAATAGTTTCCGTTTGCTCGGCGCTAAACGCGGAACTGGGCGTTTAGCGCCGCGCTTCCATCTTAAAAAAAAATAATTTTGCATCTCTCTTTCTTTTTTCAAAAAAAAAATTGAAAACGCTGCGGCACTAAACGCCAAAGCTGGCGTTTATCCCCAGCAGCGTAGAAATGGTCAATTTGAGAGAGGGGTTTGAAAATTGAAGGAAAATCTACGTGGGATCCACCCATGCCCCCCTCTCTCCCCAATCAACAACTCCCCTATCCCCTGACCGTTACACACATTCCCTCTCCCCCTATTTATTCCCTTTCAATTCCCCATTCCCCTCCCACCAACCCACCATTATTCCCATTCAATTCCATTCACCCCCGTCTTTGTTTGTCACACCCTTATAACTACACCACAACAATTAACCCCCTCTTTGTTTATCCATTTTTTTCTATACTCCATCTTTATTTTCTTTATTTTTTTCTCCTCCAAATATCTTTACCACTTTCCATTCTTTATCTATTTTATTTTTCTTTGCTCGAGGACGAGCACAAGTTCTGTGTTTGGTGTGCGTGCTTCGCTATTTCTTTATCATCATCATTTATGGCAGCCAAGACTAGCAAGTCTTCCTCTAGGAAGAGAAAGAAGAAGGCTCTCGCAACCGGTTCATTTGACAACAACTGGTTCAGCTCCAAGACTCATGAGAATCACTTCTACGAGATCACAAGCATGAAGAAGGTGATATTGGAAGTGAGATATGACTTACAGCCAAATGAGTATCCAGAGATACAGGAGTAGATTTAGAGGACGGATTGGGAGCTTCTGTGCAACCTCGTGACTATAGTGGGCCATCTGATGGTCCAGAAATTTCATGCTAATGCTTGGGTCACTTACAAGCATGTCAAGGGCGTCAACCCCGATCTGAAGAACTGGCACACCATGGCCCGAGGGAGAATTTTGGAGTTTGTTCCAAAAAGAGTGAGGGAGGTACTTCAGTTACCTTCGACTGGAGAGGATCCTCACTCTTACACTAAGAAGGTCAATAGTGATTAGAG